>NW_024104893.1:174469-179379 GCF_003945595.2 Pipra filicauda
AAAAAATTAGAAAAAAAATCTAAAAAAATGTGAAAAAAATCTGAAAAAAATGTGAAAAAATCTGAAAAAAATCTGAAAAAAATCTGAAAAAAATCGAAAAAAAATCTGAAAAAAATCTGAAAAAAATCGAAAAAAATCAGAAAAAAATCAGAAAAAAATCTGAAAAAAATCTGAAAAAATTAGAAAAAAAATCTGAAAAAATGTGAAAAAAATCTGAAAAAAATGTGAAAAAATCTGAAAAAAATCTGAAAAAAATCTGAAAAAAATCGAAAAAAAATCTGAAAAAAATCTGAAAAAAATCGAAAAAAAATCTGAAAAAAATCCAAAAAAAATCCGAAAAAAATCTGTAAAAAATCTGAAAAAATCTGAAAAAAATCTGAAAAAAATCTGAAAAAATCTGAAAAAAATCTGAAAAAAATCTGAAAAAAATCTGAAAAAATCTGAAAAAAATCCGAAAAAAAATCTGAAAAAATCCCCAAAAATCCCTAAAATTTCCCTTTTCTCCCCCCATCCAGGTGAGCACACCTGGCTGCAGCCGGGGCGGGCCTTCTCGTTCTGGGCGGAGCCGGGGGCGGGGTCTCTGTTCCTCGCCTGCCTCCAGGGCTCCTTCGCCTACGGGGGGTGGAACTTCCTCAACTACGTCACCGAGGAGCTCGTGGAACCCCACAGGTCAGGCTTTGGGGCATTTTGGGGCACTTTCAGGCGTTTTCGGGGTCGTTTTTAAGGCATTTTTTGCGTCATTTTTAAGGCATTTTTTGGGTCGTTTTTAAGGCATTTTTTGGGGCATTTTTAAGGCATTTTTTGGGTCATTTTAAAGCCATTTTTTGGTCATTTTTAAGTCATTTTTGGGTCGTTTTTAAGTCATTTTTTGGGTAGTTTTTAAGTCATTTTTTGGTCACTTTTGAGTCATTTTTTGGGTCGTTTTTTAGTCGTTTTTTGGGTCATTTTTAAGTCATTTTTTGGGTCATTTTTTGGGTCATTTTTTGGGTCATTTTTAAGTCATTTTTTAAGTCATTTTTTGGGTCGTTTTTAAGTATTTTTTGGGTCTTTTTAAGTCATTTTTTGGGTCACTTTTAAGTCGTTTTTTGGGTCATTTTTAAGTCATTTTTGGCTCACTTTTGAGTCATTTTTTGGGTCGTTTTTTAGTCGTTTTTTGGGTCATTTTAAGTCATTTTTTGGGTCATTTTGGGGTCATTTTTAGTTGTTTTTTGGGTCATTTTTAAGTCATTTTTTGGGTCATTTTTAAGTCATTTTTTGGGTCATTTTTGGGTCGTTTTTAAGTCATTTTTAAGTCATTTTTTGGGTCATTTTTTGGGTCATTTTTAAGTCTTTTTTTAAGTCATTTTTTAAGTCATTTTTGGGTCGTTTTTAAGTATTTTTTGGGTCGTTTTTAAGTCATTTTTTGGGTCGTTTTTAAGTCATTTTTTGGGTTGTTTTTAAGTCACTTTTTGGGTCATTTTGGGGTCATTTTTAAGTCATTTTTGCGTCATTTTTAAGTCATTTTTGGGGTCATTTTTAAGTCATTTTTGGGGTCGTTTTTAAGTCACTTTTTGAGGGTATTTCTGGTCATTTTTTGGCTCATTTTTGGCCCCTTTTGGGTCATTTTTTGGGTCATTTCCCAGTAATTTTTTAGCTCATTTTTGGGTCATGTTTGGGGTCGTTTTTTACCCTTTTTGGCTCATTTTTGGTGCTTTTTTGGGTCGTTCTTGGAGTCAATTTTTGGCTCCTTTTTGGGCTCGTTTTTGTTCATTTTTTGACCATTTTTTGCCTCATTTTCCGCCTCATTTTTTACCCTTTTTAGCTCATTTTTGGGGTCGTTTTCGCTCATTTTTTGGCCGTTTTTTGACTCATTTTCCGCCTCATTTTTTACCCTTTTTGGTTCATTTTTGGTGCTTTTTTGGGTCGTTCTCGGGGTCAATTTTTGGCTCGTTTTTGGGTTCATTTTTGCTCATTTTTTGGCCATTTTTTGCCTCATTTTCTGGGTCGTTTTTTACCCTTTTTGACCCGTTTTTGGGGTCATTTTTGGTCATTTTTTGGCCATTTTTTGCCTCATTCTCAGGGTCATTTTTTACCCTTTTTGCCTCATTTTTGGGGTCATTTTTGGCCATTTTTTGCCTCATTCTCAGGGTCGTTTTTTACCCTTTTTGACTCATTTTTGGGGTCATTTTTGGCCATTTTTTGCCTCATTCTCAGGGTCATTTTTTACCCTTTTTGGCTCATTTTTGGTGTCATTTTTGGTCATTTTCTGGCCATTTTTTGCCTCATTTTCTGGGTCATTTTTTACCCTTTTTGCCTCATTTTTGGGGTCATTTTTGGCCATTTTTTGCCTCATTCTCAGGGTCATTTTTTACCCTTTTTGGCTCGTTTTTGGGGTCGCTTTCGCTCGTTTTTTTGGCCGTTTTTTGCCTCATTCCCGGGGTCGTTTCTGGGTCGTTTCTTACCCTTTCGGGCTCGTTTTTTCCGGGATTTTTGGGCTGATTTGGGGCCGTTTTGGGTCATTTTTCCCTCCTCCCCCCCAGGAACCTTCCCCGGGCCATCGCTGTGTCCATCCCGCTGGTCACCTTCCTCTACGTGGCGGCCAACGTGGCCTACCTGGCGGCCATGAGCCCCCACGAGCTGCTCCAGTCCCAGGCCGTGGCCGTGGTGAGTGATTTGGGGCGAAAACGGGCGATTTTGGGCAAATTCGGGCGAAATTCCGAAAAAAATCGGGTGGATTTCGGGGGGTTTTGGGGGGATTTGGGGGGATTTTGGGGTGGCCAACGTGGTTGATCTGGTGGCCACGAAGCCCCACGAGCTGCTCCAGCCCCAGGCCGTGGCCGTGGTGAGCGATTTGGGGCGAAAAAAGGAGATTTTGGGCAAATTCGGGCGAAAATTCGAAAAAATTCGGGGGGGTTTTGGGTGAAATTCGGGGGATTTTGGGGTGGCCAACGTGGTTGATCTGGTGGCCACGAAGCCCCACGAGCTGCTCCAGCCCCAGGCCGTGGCCGTGGTGAGTGATTTGGGGCGAAAACGGGCGATTTTGGGCAAATTCGGGCGAAATTCCGAAAAAAATCGGGTGGATTTTGGGGGGGGTTTGGGGGAATTTTGGGGGGATTTGGGCAAAAATGGGGAAAAATTGTGTTAAAAAATTGGGAAAAAAAACCCAGAAAATTTGGGTAAAAATGGGGAAAATGGGGGAAAATTGGGGGAAAAATGAGGAAATTTGGGGTAAAAATGGGGAAAAATTGAGGCAAAAATGGGTTAAAAAATGGGAGAAAAATGAGGGAATTTGGGGTAAAAATGAGCAAAAATTGGGGGATAATGGGGGAAAAAATCAGGAAATTTGGGGTAAAAATGGGGAAAAATTGGGTTAAAAAATCTGGGAAAAATCAGGAAGTTTGGGGAAAAATGGGAGAAAAAAAAGAGGAAATTTGGGGGAAAAATGGGGAAAAATGGGGAAAAATTAGGGGTAAAAATGGGGAGAAAAATCATGAAATTTGGGGTAAAAATGGGGTAAAATTAGGGGGAAAAATGGGGGGAAAAATCAGGAAATTTTGGGTAAAAATGGGGAAAAATTGGGTTAAAAAATCCAGAAAAAATCAGGAAATTTGGGGAAAAATGGGGGAAAAATTGGGACAAAAAATGGGGGGAAATCAGGAAAAAAATCAGGAAATTTGGAGTAAAAATGGGGAAAAAACCAGGAAATTTTGGGTAAAAATGGGGTAAAAATGGGGAAAAAATGAGGAAATTTGGGGAAAAAAATGAGGAAAAATTGGGTTAAAAAATCCAGAAAAAAATCAGGAAATTTGGGGAAAAATGGGGAAAAAATTGGGTTAAAAAATTGTGAAAAAATCAGGAAATTTGGGGTAAAAATGGGGAAAAATTGGGGCAAAAAATGGGGAAAAAATGGGGGAAAATTGGGGAAAAAATCAGGAAATTTGAGGAAAAAATGAGGGAAAAAATCAGGAAATTTGGGGTAAAAATGGGGAAAAACTCGGTTAAAAAATCCAGAAAAAAATCAGGAAATTTGGGCAAAAATGGGGGAAAAAAATGAGGAAATTTTGGGTAAAAATGGGGAAAAACTCGGTTAAAAAATCCAGAAAAAAATCAGGAAATTTGGGGTAAAATGGGGAAAAATTGGGGTTAAAAATTGTGAAAAAATCAGGAAATTTGGGCAAAAATGGGGGAAAATTGGGGCAAAAAATGGGGAAAAAATGGGGGAAAATTGGGGAAAAATCAGGAAATTTGGGGTAAAAATCAGGAAATTTGGGGTAAAAATCAGGAAATTTGGGGTAAGAATCAGGAAATTTGAGGAAAAATGGGGGAAAAAAATCAGGAAATTTGGGGGGAAAATGGGGAGAAAAGTCAGGAAATTTTGGGTAAAAATGGGGAAAAACTTGGTTAAAAAATCCAGAAAAAAATCAGGAAATTTGGGGAAAAATGGGGGAAAATTTGGGTTAAAAATTGGGAAAAAATCAGGAAATTTGGGGTAAAAATGGAGAAAAATTGGGGCAAAAAATGAGGAAAAAATCAGGAAATTTGGGGGAAAAATGGGGAAAAATTGGGTTAAAAAATTGGGAAAAAATCAGGAAATTTGGGGTAAAAATGGGGGAAAAAAATGGGGAAATGTTGGGGATTTTGGGGAGTTTTTGGGGAGTTTTTGGGGAGTTTTTGGGGAGGTTTTGGGGGTTCCCTGAGGGGTTTTTGTCCCCCCCAGACGTTCGGGGAGAAGGTTCTGGGCTCCCTGGCCTGGGTGATGCCCCTCGCTGTCGCCCTGTCCACCTTCGGGGGGGTCAACGGCTCCCTCTTCACCTGCTCCAGGTGAGACTGGGGGCACTGGGGGGCACTGGGAGGGACTGGGAGGGACTGGGAGGGGATTGGGAGGCACTGGGAGGGGATTGGGAGGGATTGGGAGGGACTGGGAGGGGACT
>NW_024104894.1:0-130602 GCF_003945595.2 Pipra filicauda
GGGATGGATCAGAACCCAGCTGGGAATTTTCCAGTCCTGCTCTCCCAGCTCCAGGAGAACTTTCCCCACCTTTAACCCAAAGAACAAACTTCATGTTCTGTACACCTCAGGTTAGATTTGCAGAGACTTTTCCAGCTGCCAGAAAGGATTCAGGATTGTTTTATCCTGAGGAAACACATTCCAGAGCTGAACCGAAAACCTCCAGTTCCAAAACCAGCGTGAAAAGAGTGACCTGTGGGAGCTCCGTGGCTGGAAGGAAAAGGCATCACCCCCACTCCTGTGCACCCCAGAAATCCTGGCATCACCCACCAGGGAAAAACAGCAGCCAAACCACATCCCGTGCTTCAGCAACAGTCAGCAGGGACATTTGGGATCCACCCTGACACAAGTGAGATCATTCTCTTCCATCGGGGCAGAAATGCCCCTCTCCTTGCTGTGGTTTACAGCTCATTTTGGGTAGGGAACCCCTTCTTACACTGTAATCACGAATGTATTCATACCTCACATTTATTTGAGATTATCATTTCTGCATCACGTGCACTGTGTGTTTTATATGGAGCACATTGGTTTTGTACATTAAAATCTACAAAAGTTAGAAAATCCAAAAAGCTCTGAGGCATCAGTTTACACAGAGCACTTAATTTGTGGCCCTGCTGCCCATTCCAGCTGGATTACACTCCCATAAAGGACTAAGTAAGCAGTCATTTACATGGATTGTTTGTGCTGCAAAATATTCCTGGTCCAGCTGGACAGAGAGAAGGAAACCTGCTTAATTTCCCTGTTATTAGTTAATTTATTTGCTGTTTCCTCTCTGTGAGATCAAACATCAGAGCAGGGTGTATTCCCAAACCAAATAAATTCCACTTTATTAAGTGCCTTATGGTAGCCAATATAGGCTAAAAAAGTTAGTTGGAGCAATGATTTCACACACCTTTGTGTGGGTTTTCTTCCAAACAATGCTTTCCCAAATACCACTGGGATCTGCAACAAGTTTTTCTTCCCCCTTATTGGATATTCACTTGTTTTTGGAGTCTTCTTAAAGTCCCAGGACAAATTATTGGCAAAAAAAAAGAACAAAAGCTGTTATTTTGTGCTGAAACAGTAGAGTAAATACTCATTTTTATACTAGGAAGGAATTCTCCCCTGGGAGGGTGGGGAGGGGCTGGGCTGGAATTCCCAGAGAAGCTGTGGCTGCCCCTGGATCCCTGGAAGTGCCCAAGGACATGTTGGAGCAACCTGGGCTGGTGGAAGGTGTCCCTGCCCATGGCAGGGGTGGCACTGGATGGGCTTTAAGGTCCCTCCCCACCCAAACCATTCTGTGTTTTTATGCTTTTAAAAATCCAGACAGGAATGTGGACTGGATTCCCAGTTCTTCCAAAGCAGAGCAATCCCATGGACTTTGCTGGAGCTCTGGGAGTCTCAACCACCCGAGGATGTTGGGATTTGATATTTTTTTAGCTGGCCCTTCCCTGTGAACATGTTTGGATTTGCAGCCTTGCTGCTGGATGAGTTTTATTCCTGGCTGGGTAATTCCCCCCACTCCTGGGCTTATCCTGCTCTGTGGTGAGTGGAACTGTGCAGCTCCAGGGACTGGCACATCCACGGAGCATTCCTGGCTTTATGAGTTTCTCACTAATGCCAGAGATGAGCATTTCATACCTGGGAGCCATTCCACCTGTGTGGAATCATGTGAACATCGTCCCTTAGGAAGCTAAAGCTGGAAAAACCCAGCAATTACTCTTTCTGCTCCACTGAAGCTCCTGATTCCCCAAGAACTTTGAGAGACTTTTTCCTTTGCTTTAAAAAAAAAAAAAAAAAAAAACAAAAAAACAAAAGCTAAATTAATTGGAAATGACAAGAGGAAAATGATCCAGCTGAATGCTTTGATAAGCAATCAAGGCTTAATAGATTAGAAAATATAATTAATTACTTAATTATACTCAAAGTGGTTGTTGTTGGTAGATTGTTCAGTGAAAAGCCATTGTTGGGTGGGAGGAGGTGCCTGTTGCATGAAGATCAGGATCCAGGAAGCCTTTGCTGCTGGCAGGGACTCGTGGTGAGCACAGGGATGTTCCCACACGTCCTCCAAAGGTTTCCCAAGCAGGTCCTTCCCCCCGAGGGTGGTTGGCACTGAAGGGGCTCCCCAGGGTTGGTGTTGGCACTGAAGGGGCTCCCCAGGGTTGGTGTTGGCACTGAAGGGGCTCCCCAGGGTTGGTGTTGGCCCTGAGAATGCCAGAGCTCAGGGGGTCTTTGGACAAGGCTCTGTGGGATTTTGGGGTGTCCATGCAGGGCCAGCAGTTGGATGGACGATCCTGGTGGGTCCCTCCCAGCTCAGGATGTTCCCTGGTTCTGGGATTCAGGCTTCTCCTGGTGGAACCACCCCAATGTGATGCCCGGCTCAGTTTGCAGCTCGAGGAGCTTTCCCAGTTTAGTGCCTGCAGAAGAAACCTGAAATGTGGATAAACTCCAAACCACTGTCCTCTCTCCCACCCCACTGATTGGAAGGGAAGGAAGAAGAATAAAATTAATTAGTCTGAGGAATGGGATTTTTCCTGGGCTAATGCAGTGACTTTGGGAAGGACCCATTCATCATTTCATTGGCCTCGAGCCCAGCAATACCTGCTATTCATTCAAAAAAATCACATTTTATATAAAACTGTTATTAAGTTTGGCAATCAGTGGAGTAAAGGGATGAACTGGAGCATGGAATATGTGTGAGTGACCCTGTGTGTGCACGTGGAAGTGCAAGGGGGCTGATTTCCCCGGATCAGTGGTGCTGCTGCCTCTCCAAGTGCTCTCACGTGTCTTTCTCTTGGGGATTCCAAAGGAGCTGCTTCCAAGGCTGCTCCAGGCTCAGCTCTGGCTGACACTGGGACACCCTGCTCCTCTCACTGGTGTATCCCAAAGCACTCAGTACAGACTGCTGCTGTTCTGAACTCAGCACTGAAGAAGCAAAGAAAGAACTGAGCTGTCCAAGGATCCCCAGAGACAAAGGCAGGGCCTGAGGCCCAGGCAGCATTTCCAGCCTGTGGTGCCACTTCTTCAAAGCAGAGCAGGAAAGCAGAGAAACTAAAACAGAATCCTTAAAACGTGCTTCTTTTTATTGAAGGGATTGTTGCCCACAGAGGTTGTGAACTCCCCATCCCTGGAAGTGTCTCAGGCCAGGTTGGAGCAACCTGGGCTGGTGGAAGGTGTCCCTGCCCATGGCAGGGAGCTGGATGTGCTTTAAGGTCCAACCCAACCCACGCTGTGATATTTGAAAAGGTATTTAAGCAGAAGGTTTGTTTCAAGTAAGAAACTCTTAAGATCAGGGTTTCCTTTTAAATTGTCTGAGTTCTTTTAATTCTAGAAATGACTTTGTTTCCCAGTGTGTGAAGGCTGGTGAGGAGCTCCAAGTGCTTTTTGCCTTCCCCTCCCTGGGAAGAGGCTGGAAGGAGCTGCTGGCAGGTTGGAGCTGCTGCTCCCTGTCCCTCAGCCCCACTCCCCAGCCCTGGGGCTCACCTGGGCTCTTCACTGTGGCTCATCCTCCTGGTTCTGACTTTGCTGCCTCTCCAAAGGTGTCAGTGCCTCCCAAACCCCACAGAGAAACCCTTCCCTGCTCCAGAGGGGAGCAGCAGCTCCTGTGCTTGTTGCCTTTGGAATATCCCTGTCTGACAGTTGTTCAACAGGCAGCCAGAGGGGCTTACTCCAGAGCTGGGCTGGAGGACTTGGCTGCAACTGCTGGAAAAAAACCCAAGATCCAGAGCAGCTGATGGAGTTTTTGTCTTTCTCACAATGTTTGAGTACTCCAGGGGTAGAAAGGCAAGGCTGCACTTCCCTCTGCTCTCAGAATCCAAACAGCAAAAGATTTCAGAGAGGGGGTTGAGGTGTAGGCAACCCTATGGATGAGGCCAACCCAGCTGGAGACAGGAGCTCTGTGCCAGCATTCCCTAGAGAACAATTCCTCAGTGAGAGCAGGATTCCTCACAATTCCTAGAGAACAATTCCTCAGGATGCTGGGGCTGCTCAGCTTTCATTTCAGGCCTGTGTGTGAGGTGCTCCTGACATCTCTAACACATTTCTGTCGTGCCTGGTACTCAGAGCAGCTCATTGGGCTGCTCCCAGGCACTCCCAGGTTTAAGTGGGAATTGCTAAACCCTTTATTGGTTTTGAGCACAAAGTCTGATTCCAAATGGCTTCGAATTTTCAAGTCATTCCCCCCCAAAATTTCACCCCGCTCACTTTAATTTCCCAGGAGTTCTGAAAGGATAATTCTGATATTCCAAAAGTAGTGTTGCTGCACATTTTCCTGTACTGCTCATATTTACCTGGAAGAGCCTGTGAGTTCCTAATGGTGCCAGGAACTTTTCCATACGTTGAAAGAGGTGACTACCTTGCTTTTATTTCCTGAACAAATGTATTTCCCATCTATATAATGAACTTATGATGGACATAAGGAACTGTTTGTTTGCCAGCTTTAGCTACAGAAGGGCAGGAATTCCTTGGAAATGCACAATAAAACTCCAAGAGCACCAAATTCATGGTGTTTTGCCTCATTTACACACCATGTTTTCCAGCCAAAGTTTTCCTGTGGGAGTTTTCCTTTCCTGCCTAAGGAATCCAGGTTAAATCTCCATCAAACTGAGCAGCAAGTAGGTACAACCCACGTTGAAAAGTGCAATGTCCATGGATATCAGCCTTTGGAAAAGCTGCTGATTCCTTCTGTTCCACTTGCATTAAGTTCTGCCAATCTCCATCAGTGTCTCACACCTGAAAGCTCTTTCCAGGCTTGTTTGAGGGGCTGGAGTTACTTTGCTCATTTTGCTTTGGTTTGAGTTTGGATCAAACCCTGGCTGGAAGAATTTAGAAGAAAAAAATTGCTCCCAAATTGCTCCCAAATTGCTCCCAATGCCAAGTTCTGGGATTCGAGGCTTTGCAAAGGGTGGGTGTGGGGTGAAAGGGGGAAGAGTCCCAGAGTGGGGGACAGAGGAGGGAAGGGGACCTGGGGAGGCCATGGGGACACACAGGTAAGGGGGATGAAGGACAGATGGGGGCTTTGGGGTCACTGTGGGATTTGGGAACATCAGAAGGACATAAAATAATGGGAAGCAGATTTTTGTGGGAATGAGCTGAGCTTGGGAGGGTCAAACTTGCTTTTGAAGATAGAACTGAGCTGTGCAGCTGGGCTCCAACCCTCCCCAAACCCTCCCTGCTCCTGGACTCAGGCATGTACAGAGCAGCTCAGAACAGCTCCAAATTCTGTATTCAGCTGCAGGAGCCTGTTTGCAACACTTTGGGGTTGAGGATAACGGTGCCAGCACACCCCAATCCCCTCATCACCCACCCAAGCTCCTGCTCTAACAGCCAGCCATAAGGAAATGCCTGTGGAATTCTGATGGAAAGGCCTGGGATTCAGGATGAGCAACCTTTCCACGGGGTTTTGCATTTAATAAACAATATTAAAAAGCAGCTCTGAAGAAGCAATCCCACGTTTCCATGGCAAAGAACAGAGAAATGCAACGGGGCTGGTTGTGGTTGGGAAAAAGAGACTGTGGAGCAGTGGGGAAGGTGCTGGAGCTCTGCTTTACCACTTTGCACACCATTTCCTAACAATACTGGATTTTTAGAGACATCATCTTTGCCTGATGGAAACCTAATGCATCCAAATATACACCAGGGAATCAAAGAATGGTTTGGGTCGGAAGGGACCTCAAAGCTCATCTCAGTGGGGGAGTCCCCATCCCTGGGGGGACTTAACATCCCTGTGGATGTGGCACTTGGGGACACGGGGCAGTGGTGGCTTGGCAGTGCTGGGGGATGGTTGGATTTGATGATCTTAGAGGGCTTTTCCACCCTAAGTGATTCCATGACTCCACATGAACCTCTGTATCCAGTCCAAGCTGGAAATCAGTGATGATGTCGGATGGAAACAGCCAGCCAGAATCCTGGACTCCTGGAGCAGCTGGAAAACCTTTTCCTTTTCCTTTTCCTTTTCCTTTTCCTTTTCCTTTTCCTTTTCCTTTTCCTTTTCCTTTTCCTTTTCCTTTTCCTTTTCCTTTTCCTTTCCCTTTCCCTTTCCCTTTCCCTTTCCCTTTCCCTTTCCCTTTCCCTTTCCCTTTCCCTTTCCCTTTCCCTTTCCCTTTCCCTTTCCCTTTCCCTTTCCCTTCCCTTCCCTGATGTAGGATCAAGCCTAAATTGTTCCACATTGGGGGCTGGTGGGTCAGTGGGGTTTTAGATCAAATCAATAACAGGAATGGCAATAAATTCCCAGGACTAGATGGAATCACCCCACCTTTCCAGTGGCTGTTGGAATATAAGTTGCTACACTGAGGGGTGTCTCATGTTTGTAGCAGGCACTGAATAATAAAAAGGCAGAAAACACAAGATTTTTAATAGGGCTCTTAAAAACTCCACAGAGGTCAGAGGTGCTGCCCAAGGAGATGTTGGAATAGTGAACAGTTCTCTGAAAACAGCTCAGTGGTGATCAGGAAAACAAATAGCCAGAAAGAACTAGGAAAGAAGTTGAGAATAAAACAAGAAACATCATTATTCCTCTCTGCTCCCTCCATGGGAGGGTTTCCTGCAGTTCTGGTCACTTCAAAGCAGCTTTAGGAGAACTGGAAAACAGGGAGAGAGAAGAAGTGACAGGAAGATCAGAGGTATGGAAAGTCTTACAGGGAGGGAGGTGGTAAATGAACACCACCCCTGACCCTGGGAGGGAGATGACTGGGGGGAGATGGGATGGAATCCATCATTTTCCAACAAATATCAGCTGGTTGCAGCTCTGTAAAGGAAGGTCTTTGCTGTCATAAACCCTCAGCTCACAGGTCTCTAAAAATCAGAGTAATCTCACTGTCCCTTTTTCCCACCTCAGCCCTGCAGGGACAGAAGGGGGTTCTCTGGAGAGTTT
This sequence comes from Pipra filicauda, assembly GCF_003945595.2. Classification (NCBI taxonomy): domain Eukaryota; kingdom Metazoa; phylum Chordata; class Aves; order Passeriformes; family Pipridae; genus Pipra; species Pipra filicauda. The sequence goes on from NW_024104894.1 coordinate 6,890, forward strand.
AAACAAATGGAGTCCTCACCTTGTTCTGGCCTCTCAGTGCTGCTTAAATTGAGCTGGAGATTTATTTAGTCAAAATAAACCAGCAGAGCCTGGAATTGCCATGGAATTTGTTTGCCAGACAACAGAACAATGATTCCCTGGCTGTGCTAATTGTATTAACAGAGCCCTGTTCCCTGCCTTGGGTAAACACCACTCAGAGGGAGAGCAGAGCTTTGTTTGCACTGGGGGACAGGGACAAGGTTTGTCCCTGAAGGTGTTTTTTTGGCTGTTGCTCTTGTAGAAATCATTGCTGTTTTTTACAATTCCTGGGTGGTTCTGGAGCGTGGGTGGGTGGGGGCAGAGCAGCTCCTGTGCTGTCCCCTTGGTCAGGGGGGTTATCCAGGGGGTATTCCTGCTCAGGGAAGTGGGAAGGTTGCAGTGGTGCAGAGTGAAGACCTTGCCTTGCATCTGAATCCCAGAATCACTGGAGGCTGGAAAAGCCTTCCAAGATCATCCAGTCCAAGCTGTGACTGACCCCCTGAGAGCCTTGGGTGCCACCTCCAGTCATTCCTTGGACACCTCCAGGGGTGGGGACTCCACCACTCCCTGGGCAGCCCCTTCCAAGGCCTGACCACCCTTTCCAGGAAGAAATTCCTCCTGAGATGTGGGTTGGGTGAAGTACAGCTTGACAGAACACCAAAATAAAGATACCGTGGCTTCATCATTGTGTTTCCCACGGCCTGAACTCTGTGAAAAGCAAAGGGACTTGTTGTTCTTTCTTGCCTGAGAGGGCACCCTGGACTGCAGGGGTCCTGTTGGCTTTCAACAGCACCAGAATAAACAGGTTTGTGTTCCCTGAGCTCCCCAGAGTCTCAGGTTGGGGCAGTTCTGTGCCCTGGACATCTTCTCTGGGCTGGACCAGAGCAGTGTTGGACACCAAAGCAACCCTGGCTCCAACCAGCTGAGTGACTCCATGGATGGACACGAGTAATTAGTGCTTAATGGTTAATTGCCCCTTCCCTCCCTTGGTATCCAGCCAAAAAACACCCAAAAATGCTTTGCCTTATGTTGCAGGTTCTACCTAAATGTAATATTAGAAGCTTTGGGCAGTTTTTAGCCTCCTGTACTGTCTGAGGATGCTTGGAATACCAGCCAAATGTTCTGTGTGTGCAGGTTCTTCAGCTCTGTCTGCCCTAAATTTGTGTCAGCTTCTAATGTTTAGTATTTTGCTGCATTATAAACTTTTGTCCCCCAAATTCACACAGTTCTAGCAGACATCACAAAGCAAACATCACCTATTAACATTTTATTATGGTTTGTTTAAAAAGTAAGTTTGGGTTGTGGTGTGGTTTGAGTATTGGGCTTTTTCCTCTTGGGAAACACATGAAAAACCAGTTGGAGTGTTAATTGTGCAGAGTAGGCCAGGGGCAGGGGGCTGTGGCAGAGGGCTGGAGAAATGACCTGGAAACCAAAGGGTTTGGAATGGTGGGGAAGGAGAAGGATGAAGGTCACTCCATGCAAGAGAAGAGTGAGGGCTAACAGGGCTGAAGGGAGTGTCTCTGTCTGTCAGACACCATCCAAAGGAGGGACACGGAGCTGGGGAAGGGTCTGGAGAGGCCACCTGAGGAGCAGCTGAGGGCACTGGGGCTGTGCACCTGGAGGAGACTGAGATTGGGCTTCATCAGGGGCTGCAGCTCCTCCCGAGGGGCAGCTCCATCTCTGCTCCCTGGGAGCAGGGACAGGACCCTGGAATGGCTGGAGCTGTGTCAGGGCAGGCTCAGGTTGGATCTCAGGGAAAGGTTCTTCCCCCAGAGGCTGGTTGGGCACTGCCCAGGCTCCCCAGGGCAGTGGGCACAGCCCCAAGGCTGCCAGAGCTCAGGGAGGGTTTGGACAACGCTCTCAGGGCCAGGGTGGGATTTTGGGGTGTCTGTGCAGGGCCAGGAGCTGGATGGATGATCCTGGAGGGTCCCTCCCAGCTCAGGATATTCTGTGAGTGTCTCTCAGCTGAAGGACTGTCACCACACTGTGCACACACCGAGAACTGTCACTTGTGGCAGGGAGTAGCAGAGCCCTCAATGAAGGACATCTGGTGAGGAAATAATTACTTGATTATATTCCTCTTGTATTGATACCTTGGCAAAAGGAAAAAAAAAACAACCCTACAAGCTCCTGCCCTCATTTGTCAGCCCCAAACCATATGGTGGAGGCTACAATGGAGCCATGGTTGATCACCCTCCCCTCTAATGTGCAGCTGTTTGCTTTCTGATGGATAAATATGTGTTTAAATAATGCATCCCACCTAACTCTGTCAATTTTTGTGTAATGTTTCCTTTGACAACTGAATGTTTCCATTATGCCCAATAAACATCTTGGAGCCTGACCTGTTCCTGCTTTAAATGCACATTAAGGTGCCTTTCCTTGGCTTCACCTTCCAAAGGCAGCACTGCAGCTGTTCATTATTTCCAGCACTTACTACAAGAGACTCATTGTCAGGAGATAATTTTTATTTTTTCCCCCCCTTTAGAACTTCATAAAAAAACGTTCTAGTTCCTGACCACAAAGCCCCAGTGAATTCAGGATTGTGGAGGAGTGCTGGGAGCTTTGATGGCAGGGCTGCTCTGCTCTCAAAGGGCACCGAGGCTGCAATGGCACAGCCTTTTTTTTCCATGGCAATAGGGAGAGGCTGCTCTCCTTGTGCTCCGTTGTGGGCAGGTTTTGAAGCTGAACTCCCCACACACAAAGAGGAAAAGGGTAACCATGTCAACCATTGTCCAGCACTACTATCACTCCCCAGCCCTTGTGGCACCTCGGGGAGTTGTTGTGACACAGAGATGAAGGTTCTGAGGCTCCTCCTCAGGGACTAAATAACTAAATACCTGCTCGACATCCCTGCAGGGGCTGCTCCTTCTCATTGCTCTTGTGGGGTTTTATGTCCTTTATTCCAGGGTGAAGAATAAGGAGGGAAACCCAGTAATTACTGGGAAACTAATGGATAGAGTAAGATCATGGCTTAAATAGAATCATTAGAGGTTGGAAAAGACCTTTAAGATCATCAAGGCCAACAGTCAACCCAGCACCAACCACCGTGGGCACCTCAGGTGCCACATCCACATGTTTTTTTGGACACTTCCATGGCTGGTGATTCCACCCCTGCCCTGAGCAGCCTGTACCAGTGCTTTACAACCCTTTCCATGAAAAATTTTCCCCAATATCCAACCTGAACCCCCCCTGGGGAAACTTTGAGGCCATTTCCTCTCCTTCTGTCCCTTGTTCCCTGGCAGCTCCCCCCTCCTGTCAGGGGGTTGCAGAGCCAGAAGGTCCCCCCTGAGCCTCCTTTTCTCCAGGCTGAGCCCCCCCAGCTCCCTCAGCTGCTCCTGCTGCTCCAGCCCCTTCCCAGCTCCTCTGCCCTCCCCCTGTTTCTGTTTCTAGGAGTGGGAGAACACCCAGCCCAAGGAAAATGCTGGATTTTTTATTTAAACTGAGGTGACACCCAGAGAACTGAGTTTTCCCCAAGGACACCTCTGTTTGTGCCCCTTCTGTCCAACATTGTGGTTATTCCTGAATTACAGCAGATGGAGCCTTACTGAGGTCCCAGCCCTGCCCTGCTGGGCCCTGAGTGGGGCTGGAGTTCAGGGAGATTCCATCACCAGAACACTTCTGGAATCATGGAATGGTTTGGATTGGAAGAGACCTTAAAGCCCATCCAGTGCCCCCCCCTGCCATGGGCAGGGACACCTTCCAGGGGACCAGGTTGCTCCAGCCTGGCCTTGAAAACATTCCAAGAAAGGCCTGTTGATTTGGTAAGGGATAAACCCAGTTATTTGGTGGAGATGAAATAAAAGGCTCTTTGTTGCTGCAGAGAGGAGTCGATAATTTCAATTCCAGAATTGGAAGGGCATCTCCAATCTATTGGAATGGCTCTTGATCAGAGACACTGGGACAAGGTTTTAAGATCCTGAGAGTCCTAAAGGCCCCTTTTAGAAAGGCCCAGAAAGTCTTTTGTCAATGGTCCTTATGTGATTCTTTTTGGGCCATATCACAAACCAGAGCCGTGTGTCTGAGTGTTAAATGAGCATTAGCTCTGCCAAAATTCCAGTAGGAAATTCCTGGGTTAAGGAAAAACACAAATATTAAATATATGGAAGAATTATTCAGGAACTTTGCAACATTTCTGTCAAACACACTGGGAGAACAGCAGGGGCTGGTTCTGCTGCTGGGTCCTGACAACTGGCAAAAATAAATAAATATTAACTATTATTAGTTATATATAACTAATAATTATTATTAATTATCAATAATAATAAACTATAACAAAATAAATAATATAATAAGTATCATTATAATAAAATATAAATAATATAATAAGTAATATTAACCAATACATGTTAAAAAATAAATAACTAATAGATAAATATTATTGTGAAGAGGAAACAACCAGAGTTGCCCGAGGTGGAGACTCTTCATGGGGTGGGTTGTGCAGGTTACACCACCTTGAACCTTCTCTCCTTGGCAAAGGCCATGGGCAAGATGCACTGGAGCAGAAAGAGCCTGGGAGGGATGTGCCTGCAGGAATGAGTCACCAGGAAAAAAACCAGTGACCAGAAACTCCCTGTAAATATTTAATTAATGTGGCAATGCAGCACTTGCTGTGTTTGAGGCATCCAGCACTGAGCACAGGGGGGCATCAGGGTGGGATGAATTATTCTGGTTGTTCCTAGAGGGGTCTGGTGCTGGGTCTGGGATGAGGACACAGTGCTCAGCTGGGATTATCCTGGACACCAAGATCCAGAGCCTGATGTCGGGCTGAGCTTCAACTCCTGTCTCTGGTTCCTCAGCTTTTTGGTAGGAGCTGTGATGTCAGGCTGGGTTAAATCCTTGGCTGTGGGGGTTTAGCTGGGGGGGAGCTGCTTGCCCTCTGTTTATCTGGGGATCAAGTGGGGATGGTGATGTCTGTTTGTCTCAGAGCAGCAGCACAAAACTCGTCTGCAGAGTGGGTGCAGAGCCCCAGCTGAGGGGCAAAGAGCTGAGGGGCAAAGAGCTGAGGGGGCAAAGAGCTGAGGGTTGTTGTTGCTGCCATGGTTTGACTTCTGCAAACCTCCCTGCTCTGAGTGCAGCTCTGCAGAGATGGGTGAACACCCCTGGGCTCGTGTCGGTCGTGGCTGAGCAGTGTCACTGTCCCTGTTTTATTTATTTATTCCTGGGATTTTATCCGTGTTCCGCCCTGTGCAAGGTACATTTGGGGGAGATCTTGTGATACACAAACCTGAATGATTTCTGGTTGCCAGGCACAACACATTCCACCGGTGTGGGGTGATCATTTGGCTTCTGAAATTCCCAATAATCTCATGAACTGTTCTGTTAGTGATGGGGAAACACTATTATGTATAATATTAAAGGATATGTAGAATATTAAAGGATGTGTCGAAACAGCCAGTGCTTTATGCTCTTCTTTACAGAGCTGGGATCAGGGAGATAAATTGCCTTTTTTATTCCACATTAATCTCCATCCTCCTCATGCTGTCCCTCACCTGCTCCATCCTGCTTTGGGGGCAGATGGGAGATAAGGAGTGTGTCTCTGAGCCGTGTGCTCTGGGTTTCAGGAGGCCTGGCCAGTCCCCTGGTGAGAATGAAAACATTCTCAGAGACCTTTTCATTCTCTTCCCTTTCCAGAGGCCCTGTGGGCAGCTCACTTCTGATCTGACCCTTCTGCTTATTTGAGGTTTTCACTGGTGGCAGCGAAACCCCCCTGGAAGTGCCTTTGTGCTCTGTGATCCTGACAGGGGAATCTGAGGGCAGCAGAAATCCAATGTCTTTTCCACAGTCTTTCACCTGTTTCCTGCTGCAATTACTGGGGGATCGTTTGTTCAGCCTCCCCCTGAGTCTCTTCACCGTGGCCTGGAGTCACAGGGGCACCTTTGTTCTCTTTTCAGTTGGGAGTGGAGAGGAAAGGAGCAGAGGGGTCTGAGCTGTCCCCAGGGCAGTGGCAGCCACAGATCACAGAATCATGGAATCATGGAATGGTTTGGGTTGGAAGGGACATTAAAGACCATCCAGTTCCAGCTCCCACTAGCCCAGATTACAGCCAAGGTTCTGCTTTTAAGGCTTTGTTGATCCTGGATGAACTGCATGAAAATAGAGGGCTCCTAAAAGCAGGAGCAGGAAAACCCCTCCATGGGGGTTTGTGGCACCCCTTAAACCACATTGTCAAAGGCAAACCCACCTTTAAACTGGGAGGTTTGAACTATCTTGTGACCCTGAGGAGCTGAATCACTTCCCTGGCCCCTGAAGGGTGTTTGATTCAGGTCAGGATCACACTTTTGACCCGAGTCTCAACACTGTCCTCTCTCAATGTGCTTCCCCTGACGTCCATCCCAGAGTGGAGAAGCCTTTGGAGATGAAGCTAAAGTGGCTCTGTTCTGAGAGTTCATGGGCCAGCCTGGAGCCCGGTTGGTGTAAATCCCCCACAGTGTGTGTGTTGTGGACACTGTGTACCCAAACCCAGCTCCTGTGCTCTGCAGCTCTGCTCTTCTGGGCTCATTCACACACACTCACACACACACGCCGTGGCCACATGATGAGGGGAGTCATTTCGGGATAAAAGATCTGTATTCATGTGTTTAGCTTGTGGGAAAATCTGTCCCTCAATCTGTGCATCACTTCTGAGATCTTTTTCTTGTTTGCTGTTTGCCTTTCTCCCACCCTTCATCTGTCACTCCTGTCTGGAGTACAAGCTCTGCAGGGCAAGGACTGAGCACACGAGCCTTGGGTCCCACCCAGTGCAGCTTCAGCTCTTGTCGAGGCCTCTGGGCACTGCAAAGAAACAGCAGATTTGGGATTGTGAGAGGTTTATTTATCTCTTTCTATTTCTTGTCCCAGTGTGTGTGGCCCTTGTGCAGTTTGGGGTCTGGTCGTGGCATCCCCTGGGTCTCACGGGTGAACCAGGTGGTGGGAGTTGGTTCCAGGGGGCTCCAAGGGGGACTGAGCCATCAAAGGGGGAGAAATTCCTCCCTGGGAGGGGGCTGAGGCACGGGAACAGGTTGTCCAGTGGCTGCCCCATCCCTGGAAGTGCCCAAGGCCAGGTTGGACAGGGCTTGGAGCAACCTGGGCTAGTGGGAGGTGTCCCTGCCCATGGCACTGGATGGGCTTTGAGGTCCCTTCCAACCCAAACAATTCTGTGTTTCTCTCATTTGTAACAATCCAGACTGAAATGTGAACTGGCTTCCCAGTTCTCCTGAAGCAGCTTTAAGGTCCCTTCCAACCCAAACCATCCTGGGCTTCTGGGATTCCATGATCCCACACAGAAGGTTGTTAAGGTTACAGCCCCATATCCCACCAAGGTAATGGCACACTGAAAAAATCGAATTACTCCCCTGTTTGCTGATCCCTTGGCACACACAGGAATTACCTTTCCCAACCAGAACAAGCTTAAAAACCACCAGAGGAGCGGGAAATGTTTGTGCTCGGCTGGCTGGGAGGCTGTTCAAGCACGCTGGCTGATGTGAGCTGCAGGGATTTCTGAGCTGCCCCTTTGCTTTCCAAACCCGGCTCCAAGGGCAGGTTTTCCTTTCCAGCGGGATTCTCTGAACCCGGTTCTTTTCCTTTCCCCCCATCCCTGCCGCTGTGTCGAGCACGGGAACGGTCCAAGTGGGCAACAACTATCTTTGCTTATTAGCGTTCGTTGTGTCAGCTGAGGGGCGAGACGGATCTGTTCGGCTTCCCTGGAATCCCGGAGCCTGCCCGGCGAGCAGCTCCGGAGCGCAGGAGCTCTGCAGCCCTCTCCTGGCTGCAGCCGAGAGTGCTCGGAGCGCAGAGAAGGCCCTTCATCGCTGTCCCAGCGTGTCTGAACACGTTGTTTTTTCCAGAGCCAGACGGATTTCCACATCCTCGTGCCCGCAATTCCTGCTTTGGCTCCCCCCGGCTCTCCCCGAGGGGATCCTGACCCGGAGCAGCCCCGGAGCTGTTCTGTCCTGACCCGGTGTCTGGAGCAGCTCTCTGGGAGTGCTCAGAAACGGGGTAAAATGAAGCAGCCTTGCTGATTTCCATCTCCACGGGGAACAGACGGGTTGGAACATCTTTCCTTTCCTCTCTGTCTTCACCATCTTGACTGTGTTGTTTCTGTGCCAGTTCTCAGAGGGTTCACGGTTTGGTTTGGAAAGGACCTTAAAGCCCATCCAGTGCCACCCCCTGCCATGGGCAGGGACACTTTTCACTAGCCCAGGTTGCTCCAAGCCCTGTCCAACCTGACCTGGAACACTTCCAGGGATCCAGGGGCAGCCACAGCTTCTCTGGGCAGCAGAGCTGTCTCTGGGTTAACCACTAAACCTTAATTTCTGATTTTTCAGTGCTTTTCCTGTGCTGTTGCTGCTCTCTCCTCTCACGTTGCACAGTGGTTGTTTTGAGGATTAGCATGTGGGTTGTTTGTTGTTGGTTTTTTTTTTTCTTTAGTGTCATCCAGATATTCCTTTCTGCTTTAAAAGTGTCCCTAAACTACTGTTGCTCAATAATAATTGCCATTGTTTTTGCTTTCATGCAGTAATTGAATTGATCTGCTCGGTTTTGCAGCAGCAAACATTGCTAAGCCAAGGATATTTCCTAACCCATCTTCCTCCCAGCTTTCTCAGGGATTCTGAATATGTCTTTACCAATGATTCCCCTCCATATTGTAACACTTGCCCAAAGGAAGGAAAAAGTAATTTGTTTTCTGTAGAGTATTAAAAAATAATTCTCTCATTGGGAAACGTCCTTGCCTGCAATGCTGGACACTCCTGCATTAATTTTCTGCTCACTTGATCTCTGATGTACAAAAATCCTATAGAACGTGACTGAAGCACGAAGCCCTGTGTGTTATTGATTTTCTAACAGTGTTTGAGTCCCTTCCCTGCCTTCCCTGCTCTCCCTGTTTGCCATTTCAGGAGCATTTGGAGCACGGGAACGACGTTGCTGTCACATCCCTGCTTTACCTGGCCCAAAGCTGAGCAGTGGCACAACGACTGCTCTGTCACAGCCAAGAGGGGCTCCAGCAAAACAGGCACTTGTAGAGGTTCATATTTGAGGGTCTTGAGGCCTTTTAGGAGCTGGAAGTCCTTGTCCTGCCCTGTAGCACCTTGTTTTGCCAGGGGTGAGTGGGGGATAACCATGTAGCTGTAGCTTCCAAGAGTACCTTTAGAGCTGGGGGCAAGTAGATGATTTTCCTTGAGCTGTTGGGCTGAACAGCATCACCCCTCACACACGGGGCAAGAATTAGAATTCTCTTGCTCTCCCAGCCCAGTCTGTGTGTTCAGTGGGTTTGGCAGAGCTGGGAGCAGAGTTGAGGGGTTGTTCTCCATCAAACCAGGCTGTCTCCCAGGCCTTCGAGGAGCCCCGAGCCCGAGTCCTCCGGCCTTTGCACTGGGCAGTGTCACCCACAACCTGCCAGTCCTCCCAGAACCATGGAACATGGAATGTACTGAGTGGGAAGGGACCCACCAGGATCATCGAGTCCAACCCTCAGCCCTGCTCAGGCCCATCCCCAAGAGTCTCACCACGTGCCTGAGAGTATCACCCAAAAGCTCCTGGAGCTCTGGCAGGCTCTTCATCCTCATCCCTGAATGTTTTCCCCTCCCTCAACACAAAACAGGCATTTCCCTGAGGCCCTGCCCTGCTCCACCTCAGCTCCTGGTGTTGTAGGATGCAGAGGCTGCTCCTGACTCGGAGTGGAGATGGTGGTTACATAAATCCTCACCCCACCATGAGTCACATCCCAGTCCCTTTTGGAATTCGGGGGGGTTGCAGTTCCCTCCGGCATGGGCGGCAGCTCCGGCAGCGCTAATGGAGCCATCCAGCAGCAGGAAAAGCTCTCCTGTCCCTCCTGCTCCTGAGTGATCCAGCAGCAGGAGAAGCTCTCCTGTCCCTCCTGCTCCTGAGTGATCCAGCAGCAGGAGAAGTTCTCCTGTCCCTCCTGCTCCTGAGTGATCCAGCAGCAGGAGAAGCTCTCCTGTCCCTCCTGCTCCTGAGAGATCCATCAACAGGAGAAGCTCTCCTGTCCCTCCTGCTCCTGAGAGATCCATCAACAGGAGAAGCTCTCCTGTCCCTCCTGCTCCTGAGTGATCCATCATCAGGAGAAGCTCTCCTGTCCCTCCTGCTCCTGAGTGATCCAGCATCAGGAGAAGCTCTCCTGTCCCTCCTGCTCCTGAGTGATCCATCAGCAGGAGAAGCTCTCCTGTCCCTCCTGCTCCTGAGTGATCCAGCATCAGGAGAAGCTCTCCTGTCCCTCCTGCTCCTGAGTGATCCAGCAGCAGGAGAAGCTCTCCTGTCCCTCTCCTGCTCCTGAGTGATCCATCAACAGGAGAAGCTCTCCTGTCCCTCCTGCTCCTGAGCGTTCCATCAGCAGCAGGAGAAGCTCTCCTGCCCCTCCTGCTCCCACATTCCTGCTCCACCTGGGATGTTTGTGCCACCTCAGTGGAGGCAACTAAACCCTTGTGATTTCTCAGGAACTTGGGGTCAGAGGAGCTCCTCCCGTGTCCAAGGAGGTCGGTGGTGCCAGAGGCTTCTCCCCCTCTGGAGGGAGTTGATTTTCCTCCCCAGAGGGAATTTATCTTCCCCCTCTGGAGAGAATTTATCTCACTGTTTTCTCACCAGAAACAAATAATTCCTTGAAGTTCAGCTCAGCTTCCAGTCGTGGAGCTTTGCTTCCTCCTCTTCCTGGAGTTCAGGGCTTCCCTGAGCAGCAGCTCTGGCTGTTGATGGGCTCAGGGGAAACAACAGCAGCATCTCTGTCATTTTTTTGGCCAGTCATTCTTTGCCCTGACACCCATTTCCTGGGAGGAAGGACCCCTCGAGGTGACTGAAAAAGAAAACAAATTATCTGCTCTCTCAGGGCTTTGAATTTGAAGTGATGACAGAGGAGAAGGACTTTGTCATCTCAGAGCTTGTTGGGGATGCAGGGGCTGGAGACTTGATTTTTATATTGAGTATAACTTTTATTTAATTTTATGTAAAAATAATTTTAATTTAATATTAAATATTAAATGGAATTAGGGTCAATTAAAATGTGGCTCTAAGCTTTTTTCAAGTCAAAATGGGTTGAGACTGATCTGACTCCAGCCAAAACCTTTTGGGTATTGTATAAGTAGCTAAAATAGAAGGAAAAATTTCCATTTCTTTTATCCCTTTCTTCTCACACTGGTGTGGGTTTAATCACCACTCATCATGTTGCTTTGTTTATACCTTCTCATGTCTTCGAGACAAAATATTGTGCAATTTGAGTCACGTTTCTCCCGCTTTAGGAAATACAGTTTTGTTCTCTTGATGTCCAAAATCAATGTACAACTTTGACTAGCATTTAAAAATCTTTGAAGAAGCCATCCATTTCGGGAGAGCTCTTTTGCAGCCTATGAATCCTTGGAGATGTAATGAAAAAAGGAGTGTTTTAATATGAGACAAAAACTTATTTCACTCATTCTCCAGCACCTTCATTTGTCACCCTGGCAGCACCTTTGTCAGATGGTCACATTAAACACTGTCCTTGTTTGTGGGGAGGGATGGAGGGAGCAGCTTGTCCAGCTTTGTGGTCACTGCATGGAAGAGCAGCTCCACCTTTGCCTTCACTGGCATCATTCTCTTTGGACAGACACAGTTTGCTCCATTCCCCAAATGCTGCTCTGGACCCACCACCTGGGAGGCTCTGAAAGGCCTTGGAAGGTCCAGCTCCGTGGAATTTGGGGCCTGAAATGGCAGGAATTCAGCAGGCTGGGAGTGTTGGAGGTCAGGAGAACACTCTGGGGGATGGTTGGTCTGGGCTCTGCCCTTGGCTCAAGGAGAGGTTAAATCCAAACCATCCCCACTCTGCAATGGGATGCAAAGGGAGCAGAAATTCCTGGGAAAAATAGAGCTGGAAGTGTCTAAAGGAAAGCTGAGCTGCCTTAAAAGTGGCTTCATTTTGGAAGGTCTGTGGATTCAGGCACCCAAAGATGTGGAGAGGCTCCCACAGGGATTCTTCACATCTGGGTGGGGAACTGCTCCAACTGTACCTCCTTTGAAGGACTGATCTTCTGTCCCTGAGCAATGGAAAAGCTTTTTTTTTTGAACCACCAGGGTCCCATCCCTCTTGAATTCTCTAGGAACTGATCCTGATGGCACTGAGAGCAATATTAATGCCTTTCCAATTAAAATATCCTGATCATTTGTTGATTTTATTGGCCCTCCACGGTGGGAAATCAAAGGGTCCTGTGAATCTCCCTGGAAGTTTCTCATCAGTGGGGCTTTTTGTCAGGAGCCAGACACGCCATTAAAAACACACCAAGCAATTTAAAAGAAATATTTTGCCCAGGGAACAATAACAAGGCTCAGAAGACTTTCTTTTTTTTCTTCTTTCTGGGAGTTTCCTTTAGGGAAACCTTTTCATTTCCTGATTGAAAGATCAAATCTGCCCATAGAGGGAGCAGTGGGGTGTGGATGGTTTTTCTCCCGATCTCTGGCAAAACACAGTTAAAGAGTCTGTGGAGAGGTTCTGCTTTAGAGGGAAAGGCATTTGTGTGATGGGATAGGGGGATTAGGAAGTTATCTGTAGGAAGGGAAGGGAAGCTGAAAATGCAGTTCCCGGTGGAGCTGACAGGGGGACGTGACCCAGGGGTTTAAAACAAGAGATGCACTCGGCAGGGATGACCAAATAAATCAGCAAAGTCTCTCCTCGGTGCCCCCTGTATAGCTGACAAATGGCTTAAAGCTGGGGAATATTTCCATCCCAAATCAGGAATTAAGAGCTGTATTTTAATTTGGTTTGTATTAAATTGATCCATTTTGTAAGGTATTATATAGCCCCTAAATTGCCTGTTAACATGACATATGATTTTTCAGGTTAATATACTTTTAATCCTATCTAATACAATGATGTTTGTTTAATTCCTGTAGTTCTTAATTGTCAGCCAGCTCTTCATGAACTACAAATAGATCTTTAATAGGACATGGAGAAGTGACTGATGGCTGCCCCAGGTCTCCTGGCTGATGTTTCTCTCCATTTTTCATGCTAAGACCTCTCTTCTGACAGTCTGTGTCAGTTTGGGGATCCCATTTCCCCAGCCAGAAACACAACAATTGAATAAGATCACGGATCCATTTGGCAATCAGTCGTGGAATTTAGGCTCCAAATTTCCACTGACACCAACTTTATTTTTACCAGGACATGGTCTGAGACCTGCCAACCACAACCTTTTGTCTCCAGGTTTGATTTTCATAAGGAAAAGGTTTCCATTCCATATATTGAAGAAGCCTTTCTGTGCCCAGCCCTGGCATCCTTCAAAATATTTCGGGCTTGCTTCTAAAGACCTTGATTTAATCCTCAGACTTACAGGATCCAAGTCTAAATCATAGAATCATGGAATGGTTTGGGTTGGGAGTGACTTTAAAGTCCCCCCAGTGCCACCCCCTGCCGTGGGCAGGGACACCTCCCACCATCCAGGTTGCTCCAACCTGGCCTTGGACACTTCCAGGGATGGCACATCCCCAACCTCTCTGGGCAACAACGGATATAGGATTTATAAGCTCAGTTTGTGGGACTATTAGGGTGGGCATAAGCATAAGACAAGTTAAAACAGACTTCAGGGAAGTGAATCCCAGGAGGAGTTGTGCTTTATTTAAGACAAGCTTAACTTTGTGCAACACTTGGACTTAAGAAGTTGGATATTCAAGTTTGTGTGTGCACAAGGGCTGGCATATCCCTGTGGGGCAGCATCCTTTGGTGGGTGTTCAGCGGGATTTCCTTGATTTCTTGGATGAAACTGGTGGATTGTGGGAGTTTCTTGTTGGTATGAATGATTTTGGGGCAGGGGACTCAGAACTGTGTCGGGTGGGACCTTTAGCACAGCCTGAGGCTGCCACCTCCTCTCTCGTCTGCCAGGGGCTGCACAGCCCAGTAATCTGAGCTGGGAGGAAAGAAGATGGGAGGAAGAAATAAGACAGGAGGTTCCTGGCTGCAGTGGGAGGAACTGGGATGTGAAATGGTGGGAGATCGATGGTGGGAATTGCACCCACAGCTCCAGCCCCCAAAAGGCTCCTGCTCAACCCTCTGTGCCCAGCGGAGGCACACGGACCCCGGGCAAAGCCCCTCGGGGGATCTGGGACCTCCCAGAAAACCTGGGCTCATTAAAGACTTTGAAGACCACCCAAAACTCAAGCTGCCAGCTCTCCTGAGCTGCTCAGATATCACACACACAAGCTCAGTGACACCTGTGCTCAGGATCCTTCATCCCCCTGTAACTGAGCCCTCCGAGCCCCGGCACCGAACTGGTTTAACAGCCGAGGTTTGGGGGTTTTTGTCAGTGGGAGAATTACCTGAGGAAAGAGGGACTGCAGAACAAAAGGGCTGCTTCAGAAACCAGCCAGGCACTGCTGTGTTTGCTCCAGCTGGAAGCAGAAAACACAGACCCTTTCATATTTCAGCACCAACCCCGGCGCCCGCGTTTGTCCCTCGGAACGGCTTTGATGGGAAGTGTGGGATGGGGCATTTTCCTGAATAGGGATGTTTTTCTGAGCTGGCTCCAAAGGGATGTTCCAGGGCTGTTGACTGTGATTTTTCAGCAGCGTGAAATCACTGGAATTGTTTATACCAGCTCTCTGTGCCTAATGTGCCTGATCAATGTGTCTCTAAGGTGAGCCCGTGTGCTCCAATAATCACAACGCCGCCATAGTACATCTCGCTTATTTTTACTCTAAATTATGATGGGCTTGAAAATGAACTCTGAATTTGATTTATCAACAGCCATGATGCTAATTCACCAATGAAGTCATGGTGTTCTGAGACTCAATATTAGCACTAATGAGAAAACATAGCTGCCATATTTTTTAAGCTCCGAGTTTCCACTACATATGGACAAGTTCTAAAGTCGCGTGTAATTTAATCGTGTAATCATTAACCAGGCAAGCATTTCCACATAAATCAGGTTACCTGGATTCCAGGCTACCAGCAAATGTGAAACCAGATGATGTTCCACTCCCCAAGAGTATTTATGCTTGGGGTTTTTATTTTTTAAAAGGAAAATGTGTCTCCTGCAGGGCGGGGGTGGTTGTGCTGTCACACCTTCCATCGGGATGAATGGAGCAGGTCTTGGCTTTTACAAACAGGGTGTTCCTTCTCTTTGGAGACAGAAGCACCAGGATTGAAGATGTCTGAGCTGCAGTGTCTAAACAGGGACTGGGTAAAGCCAAAGTGCCCAGACTGAGACATCTGAGACAGCCTGGGGCTCAGAAAGGCATCACTTCCCCTGCCAAGCTCTGGGTTTTAGGGTCTTGCCAAGGCAGTTACTTTGTCTGGGAATCCTGTGATGGTTTGTGCCCTTGTACCATCCTCCTTTCAGGGAAAAATTAAAGTGCAGTCCACCCACTTCCCTCAGTAACTGCTGGGATTTCAGCCCTTCCACAGATCACCTCTGTCTCTTGTTGGGAATTCTGGCAGTGAGTCTCTTGGACACCCAGGGCCGTTCGTGTGTCTCAGGAAAGAATTTCCTTCTCTGCAGGATAATGAATGGTGGGAGATCTTTCTTCAAAACTGAGCCTAAGGAACAAACCCGTCATATTTCCCTCATGAACTGGGTCTGTTCTGAGACCCTGGGCTTCCAAAGGGTGATTTAAGAGTTGCCCAGGAAATAATTTCAGCCTGGGACAGGCACTGGTCGGGTCTGGCTGAACTACAAATGATTCTGAGGGAGACAGAGCCTCAACCTCTGCCTGATCCTCCACAGTCCTCCCTGCAACGAGGCTGTTGCTGTGAGCACAGAGGGAAATCCTTGAGCAGGAGCTGCAGTCCATCTGAAAAACTTGGTAATTCACTCCTGGTGTTCCCTGGGAGAGGTGTCACACCTTGGAGATCATGTTGGGCTGATTCCAGGCTGTCTGAGGCCTCCTGTTGGGAGGCACAGCAAGCAATTAAGAGTGTGTGAGGGTGTTTAACACACTCTGAGAGGTGGCAGAGAGAGAAAAGTGTTCTAGAAATAAGGTCACTTTGGTATTCACTCAGTCCCCAGTCCAACATCCTTTAAAGCTCCCTGCGCTCCGTGGATATATGGGAAGGTTACATGTCTACTCAGGTGCTTTCCTAGTTCCAGAATAAGGATTTTTTACTGATGTTTGGGTAAAAATCTATATTTTAATGGCTGCACTCAGAAGAAGCAGAAGTCCAGGCTGAATTCTTATGACGGATTTTTTTTTAATAGAACTTTCTTGTGTGATGATCATGGCTAATTTACTTCCCAGTGTTTTTGATGTAAGTAAAACTGCTGATAAAATTCAGTGCAGTGTAAAAGGAATTTAAAAAGCCTCTGAATTGCAATGTGAATCCGTGGATTTGCATGTTGGGGTGACTGAGGGTTGAACTGAATATCACTGGGGACTGTCAGAGGGAAAGTGGATGGGGAATGTTGAGAAATAAAATAACTTCACAATCCAGGCCAGAATCTTGCTGTATTTTGGGTAAGCCCCAGTTACTCCAGCCTGGTTTGGGGGGAGTGGTTGTGCTTCAGCAAAGCTGCTGAGCTGGGAACCTCTCCAGTGTCACTTGGGCTGCGGGAGGGAGAATTTGCATTCCTAAATTTCTGCTGCTAAATCTTTTGTCTTCTTCCTGTAGCTGGGGATTTATGGGAATGGGGCCTGTGACAGGAGCTCTGGTTGAAGTGTGTGGCTGTTGAGGTGCAGAGCTTATTCCACTTGCAGTGAGGAGCTGGGGAGGTGTGGGCTCCAGGAGTCAACACGGGGTAACTAATCCCAGTCCTGGTGAACATTCCCAGAGCTCCCAGGGCAGGAAGGGCTTTGTGGAACAACCTGAGTTCTTCAGAGCAGGGATTAATTCACTGGCTTAATTAACTGTCTTAATTAATTAATCAGCACAGAATGCTTTGGGTTGGGAGGGACCTTAAAGCCCACCCAGTCCCATGGGCAGGGACACCTTCCACTAGCCCAGGTTGCTCCAACCTGGTCTTGGACACTTCCAGGGATCCAGGGGCAGCCACAGCTTCTCTGGGAATTCCATCCCAGCCCCTCCTCACCCTCCTAGGGAAGGACAGACAGTTCTCCCTGGTGCCACACGTTTGCTAAACCCAAAATGTTCCTCGTGCGTTGGTGACTTTGGAGTTCCTTCTCATGTCGATGCATGTTCTTCCTACTGCAAAAAGATTTAGTGCTTCAGGGAAGGGTTAGGCAGGGTCGTTTTTAGAAAGTAAAATAGAAGAATTAATTGGAATTTTTTCTGAAAATGCTGTGAAGAGACACATCTGCTGTGAAACCTTTTGGCATTCCAAGAGTTGCTCAGAGAAGCTGTGGCTGCCCCTGGATCCCTGGAAGTGTCCAAGGCCAGGTTGGAACAACCTGGGCTAGTGAAAAGTGTCCCTGCCCATGGCAGGGGTGGCACTGGATGGGCTTTAAGGTGCCTTCCAGCCTAAACCATTCCAGGATTGTGTGATTCCATGTCCCACCCTGAGCACCCACCCCTGCCATGGAGTGGAACTGTGAGTGAGCCCAGGGAGCCAAGAGCTGAGTCAGATGTTGTGACAGATCCTCCAAAAGCAAGAGTTTGTTTTGCATATGTTATGTTTCCATATGATAACTCCTTTTCTTCACTTCCAGTTGAACTCTTTCCAGAATAAATGGAAGGATTTAGTGGTTGGTGGCAGCAGAGTGGGATGGAGGGGACAGTGCAGGACCCCGTGCAGAGGATCCTGTTCTGCTCCTGCCTCTGCCTTCCCTTTGCTGGCAGGTTAACCCTCAGCCTTACTCCCATTTTTTGGTTGAAAAAGGCCTCTGAGATGATCAAGTCCAACCATAACTCAGCACCACCACCACGGTCTCCACTGAACCACGTCCTCAAGTGCCACATCCTCACATCTGTCAAATCCCTTCAGGATTGGTGACTCCACCACTTGAGGACACGATCCCAAGGACTGGATTTATTTAATGACCTGTTTGGATTTCTTCCTGCTTTTTTTTTTGGTCTCTTGGAGGCCACAGCAGCTGAAAGGCCCCAGCTCAGGTCACAGTTTTGTTGGTTTAGTCCCGGCACAAACAGCCCTCACCTCAAAGAGCTCCAAGGATGAGCAGGGGCAGGACTGAAGCTTCTCATTTTCCACCTCATAAAATGACTTGGCCAAGGTCACATCTAAATTCCTCAGGCATTAGTTCCGTAGCAAGAGAAGTTACTTCAGAACCTGGAACTAAAATACTTATAAACTTAATTCTCGACAACTTGGATAGTTTTAAATATGTTTTGTTGATCTCTGAATCAGCAAAAATACCACAGTAGGAGGTTTGTTTAGAGGGAACAGTGTCATCAGTGTTATCCACCCTTTTTCCTGGTTGAGTGCTGGTACAACTGTCCCCACACCTGCAGCAGTTCCAACAGTGCCCTGAAAAAGCTTTTTAAATTCCCCTTGGTGGAATCTCGGCCCCAAAAGAGGGAGAGGAAGAGCAGCACAAGGGCTGGGCCTGAGAACCCATTGCTGGGCCTCATCATCCTGGAAATGCTTTCTCCAAATTAACCTGCAGCTGCCTGAGGCACCTGTTGCATTGCATTTTTTACCCTGATGAAGAACATCCACCTTCCCTCCATCCACGTAAATGAAAACAAGGGATGGAGTCCAGAAAATCACTGGAAAAGGTCTGAGAACTGTGTTTGTCCACTAGGTAGGGATGGTTTTGAGCTGCTGGTCCGTCTGGCTCCTGTTTGGGGTTTGCAGCCAGGCCTCAGGTGGTTAATGAGCTGTGTGTTATTGCTGCAGAGCAGGGACCTCCATCTCCACAACACAAACAGTCCTTGGCTTTTATGGAATCATAAAGAGCTGCCTTAAAAGTCCTTGGCTTTTATGGAATCATAAAGAGCTGCCTTAAAAGCTGAGGACAAACTCCAGCCCCGAGAGGAGCTGGCACAGGTATTGCTGCAGCCAAGGGGAGATTCAGGCTTGTGTCCCATCGAATTCTCCCCAGCAGCTTCTCTTCTGCATCCTCACCATTCAGCTGTCGTGGAAAATGAGGTTTGCAGCTGAATTCCAGCTCGGGGAAGAATTCTGGGATCTCTCCAGGGTTCTGCAGGTCTCAGGCTGCTGAGGGGATCCACGTGTGGGAGAAACTCCGACCCTGCAAAACTTCACAAATGCTCTTAATCCCTTTGCTTTTTCCATGCCCTTTGGAATGAGGTGCTCCATGCAACGAAAATTTGTGAGAAATTAGCTCTGTAGTCTTCACTTAAAGTTCAGCCCGGAAAATAAAAAGGCATTTGTTCCAAGATTGGATTATGTGTAGGATTTCTCCAGCTATAATGAGCTCAGGTTTTGTGGCAGCGTTAGAATAAACTCTCCTGCAATGTGTGTGGTTTTTTTTCCCCTAAGAGCATAATTCTTTCTACTTGATCAGCTCATCTCTTGCAGATGACAAAATTATCTGCAAAGATCTGTATCTGTTGTTGTGCCATAAATCATATTTAGTTGTAGGATTAACATTTGCAAGCGTGGAATATTTATGGAAAAAAGAAAGAAGGTTTGGGGCTGGCAGTTCCTGAGGATTTACATAAAGAAGAGATGGGATTCAGGATAGATCTGGCAGTGGTTTGAAGTACATTTGTCCAAGGTGTGGGGCTGCTCTGCTCTGGCAGCATCAGTTGAGCTGCTTTGATAGTGTTTATCTTGGTGAGGTTGGAAGATAAAGAACCTGGAAATGATGACCTTGGGCAAGCAGCTTTGTCAGAGAAGGAATAAAGAGAGTTCCAGCTGTGCTGCAAGCCGGGTTTGCCAGTCCTTTGACATGCTCAGGCTGCTCTGAGCTCCCTGGAAATGCTCAGTCCCCTTCCAGGCACTGGAAGAAGGGCCAGTTTTTGGAAGCTGCTGGGAACACAAACCTTTTGGTTTGCTCTGCAAAGCTGGGCTGTCCCAAAGAGGCAGAATTCAGCCCCCAGGAGCACCCTGAACCTCTGCCCACAAACAGTCACTGAAAGGCAGAGCAGCTCCCTCTGCTCCAGGGGCAGCACTGCCAGCTGTGAGGTCCATCCACACTGGGGACCCAGAGCACAGGTCATGGAACCATGGAATGGTTTGGCTTGGAAAGAACCCTAAAGCTCAGCTCATTCCACCCCCTGCCACCGGCAGGGACACCTCCCACCAGACCAGGTTTCTCCAGCCTGGCCTTGGACACTTCCAGGGATCCAGGGGCAGCCACAGCTTCTCTGGGAATTCCAGCCCAGCCCCTTCCTCACCCTCCCAGGGTGGAATTCCTTCCCAATATCCCATCTAACCCTCTGGCAGTGGGAAGCCATTCCCTGGGTCCTGTCCCTCCAGCCCTTGTCCCAAGTCCCTCTCCAGCTCTTGGAGCCCCTTTAGGCTCTGGAAGGGGCTCCAAGGTCTCTGTGGATGCCTCTCTTCTCCAGGCTGAACACTCCCAGCTCTCCCAGCCTGGCAGTGAAACCAGCCCTGTTCCAGAGGGCTCTGCCTGTGCTGCAGGGAACTGCAGTTTTTTCTTTTCAGCTTGACTTTCCTTGCCTTTCAAACACACCAAACGTCACTGGGGGGTGGTGCCAGGGAAGGGGGGACACAGAGAGAAGCTTGTTTGACTTTGTAATTTATTTCTGTCCCTCCTGAGAAGCCTGAGAGGTTTATGTGGCTGCAGGACCCGTGGGATAATCCTGGGGGTCGAGACTGCGTGGGGATAAACGTGGGAAATGCTGGGTGTGACAGTTTTCACCCTAGGCCTTCCTGGAGACCAGCTTGTAACCAGGAAGGAACTAGAAAAGTGACCAAGGAAGTATTCCATATCATTCCTTTCCGTAACACAGCACATAAAAAGGCACAGATAAGAGAGTTCTCTCTCTTCTCTCTTCTGGTGGCTGAAGGCGACAGGTCCCTCTCGCAGACTGTTTTTGCTTTTTAGGTTTCTTTTTATCCCTGTTTCCCCCTCCCTTTTCCCTTTTTCCCCCTCAGGGGCTCCCTGTCGTGGATAATATATTCAAATTTTGTATATGCATATAATTGTAAATATAGATATTTTTTATAGAATCCCCGTTTCGTTCAAACTTCTTTCAGTTTTTTCCCTGTGGTTCATTTTATTTTTTTCCCTCGCCTGGGGAGAGCGGGAGGGGGGAGGAGACAGCTTGGACTTGTTTGACCTCATCACTCTCTTCAACTACCTGAAGGGAGGTCATAGCCAGGCGGGGATTGGTCTCTTCTCCCAGGCAACCAACAATAGGACAAGGGGACATGGGCTCAAGCTCTGCCAGGGGAGGGTTAGGTTAGATGTTAGGAAGAAATTCTTTACAGAGAGGGTTATCAGGCATTGGAACGGCCTACCCAGAGGGGTGGTGGATTCACCATCCCTGGAGGTTTTTAAAAAGAGATTGGACGTGGCCCTTAGTGCCATGATACAGTAACTGGAGTTGGATCAGGGGTTGGACTTGATGATCTTGGAGGTCTTTTCCAACCCAACCTATTCTATGATTCTATGATTTGTAATTTATTTCTGTCCCTCCTGAGGAGCCTCAGAGGTTTATGTGGGGTCGAGGCGTTGTGGGGATAAACACGTGGGGATAAAAACTGCTGCCCCCAAACCCTCCTGACCCCTCCCTGCTGTGCTCTGCCCCCGCAGGTCCCTCACCACATGAAGACTTTACCCTACTACAGCTACGAGCAGCCCGTCCTGGGCTACTGCCAGGCCCACAAGCCCCTGCACGTGAACAAGGGCTACGACCCCATGGGCCGGGAGCCGGCGGAGAGCTCGAGCCTGGACCTGAGCCGGGAGCACAACTTCATCGCCACCATCGCGCGCTCGGCCGCCCCAGCCATCTACATCGAGAGGATACCAAACTAACCCCCCCCGGGGGCACCTCGGGGGGCACCTGCCCTCGGGGGGCACCTGCCAGCTGGGCCACCGGGCCAGGAGACGCCCTCCGAGCCACCATTCCAGCTCCAAAACCTTCCACCAGCCCGGCACCAGGGGAAGGGCGGGAGAGCGCGGACTCCGGCGCGCCGAGAAACTTCAGGATTTTTCCTCCCCCCTTTTTGCTTTAAAACTTTCCAACGAGTTTTTCCTCAAAGTGTAAATATTAAAGGAAAAAAAAAGAGAGAGAGAGAGATTGTCGAGTTCTTATTAAAAAAAAAAAAAAAAGGAGGACAAAAAAAAACCCCAAACAAACAAAAAACCACAACAGATAGATTTCGCTCTAGCGACATAAAAGGGATGGATTAAGAGTTTTGTTTGTATATTTGATTTTTCTACATTGCACGGTTCCAGGGAAGGAGAACCACAGGTAAAAATAAAGGGGCTGGGGAGGGCAAGGCTCTGGGGGGGGGGGGTTCAGCCATGTTTCCTTCTTAAGTGTTTATTACAAAGATTGGTTTAATATTTTTGTTCCTTTTAAACAGACAGAAGAGAACTATATATTTTTTTTCTTTTCTTTTTTTTTTTTCATTTTTAGGGGTCGATTTTTTTGGTTGGTTTATGGGTGTTGTTTTTCTTATTTTTAGCTGTCAAGAGTTAATCTTTCAAACTTGAGACGTGGGCATTAAAGCTTCTGTTGAACCAAAAGGACATTGGCAATTGATGCAGCAGAAACCAAGAATTGTGGGTGCATGTACATTTAAGACACCGGCTGTACACTAGGGAGGGGCTTTTGATTTTTACTCTCTTCATTGTGCTTCATTGTTGACACTATAATTACTTTTTGGGGGCTCTAAAAAAAAAAGGGGAAACATTGCAATTTACTGGATTTACAGCCCAGTGGGGCTGGTTAAGCAAAATTCGTGGACGTTTGGGAACCAAAATGGAAGTGATGTGCTGGAAATGGATCCGAAGGAAAACCTTTTAAAGCAAGAGCATTTAGTGAAACTCACTGGCTGACACAATTTCTAAAACACAGGAGAATGTGTAACATTGGCTTTTTTGGTTTGGTTTTTTTCATTTTTTTTTTTGTTGGTTATTTTTTTTTTTAATTAATTATGATGATCAGTTAGTTTTTGTGTAGTTTTTATCAATAAAATGATGACGGCGACAACAACAACAACAAACAACGACAAAAAAAGTGGTGGAAAGAAATAAACATATTATTTTGTGGTTGGGACACCACAGCCAAGCTCCTGTTTGAATGGTTTTTGGGGGTGTGACACGGTGACTTCATGGAGGGGGAGGACTCTGTCCTGTCCCACCTCCAGCCCCTCGGAGAAGGAGCTCAGGGAATTATTTTGAGCTTTGGAGAAGCTCAATTTCTGTGTCTTGTCCAAAAAAAAGCTCAAGAGGTTGTTTTGGGCCTGGGGGAGGGGAAAAGAAGGAAACCACCTTATTTTGTTATTTTTACTAAAAGTCTTTTTGTTTCTTTCTCAGAAGGCCCCTTTTGCAGGTGAAGCTGAAGCTAAACCAGTTCAGGGGCTGAGGTTGGATCTGGAGGGTGAATAATTCACCCAGGGGGTTCAGGCCGTGATGAATTTCGTGATTATTTCAAATATTTCTCTTGGATGTTCTATGAAAAATACACTTGGCCACAAGGTGATGAATTCCAGCGAGTGTTGAGGCTTGGGGAATACCTACAAAATGATATTTTGTTCTGTTGTTTTTTTTTTCTTAAAAAAAAGTTTTAATTAAAAAAAATCCTTTTTTGTTTAAAAAAATAATTATCAATTTTCCTTAAAAAACCCTTTTTCCTTAAAAAGAACCTTTTTCCTTAAAAAAATCTCTTTTTCCTTAAAGAAAACCCTTTTCCTTAAAGAAACCTTTTCCTTAAAAAAACCCTCTTTTTCCTTAAAGAAAACCCTTTTCCTTAAAGAAACCTTTTCCTTAAAAAAAACCCAACCTTTTTCCTTAAAAAAAACCCTTTTCTTTAAAAAATCCCTTTTTCTGTAACAAGAACCGTTTTTCCTTAAAAAAACCCCTTTCCTTTAAAAAAATTCTTTTTCCTTAATGAGAACCCTTTTCCCTTAAAAAAACCCTGTTTCCTTAAAAAAACCCTTTTCTTTAAAAAAATCCCTTTTTCTGTAAAAACAACCCTTTTTCCTTAAAAAAACCCTTTTCCTTTAAAAAAATCCTTTTTCCTTATAAAAAAACCCTTTTTCTTAAAAAAAACCCCTTTTCCTTAAAAAAAACCCTTTTCCTAAAATAATCTTTCTCCTTTAAAAAAAAACTTTTTCCTTAAAAAAACCTTTTTCCTTAAAAAAACCCACCCTTTTTCTCTAAAAAACACCATTATCCCTTAAAAAAACACTTTTTCCTTAAAAAGAACCCTTTTCCTTAAAAAAAACCCCTTTTCCTTAAAAGAACCCTTTTTCCTTAAAAAAACCCTTTTCCTTAAAAAAAAAGAACCCTTTTTCTTTAGAAAAACCCTTTGCCTTAAAAAAACCCTTTTACCCTAAAAAAACCCTTTTCCTTAAAAAAGAATGCTTTTTCATTAAAAAAAATCCTTTTTACTTAAAAAAAACCCCTTTTCCTTAAAAAACCCCCACTTTTCCTTAAAAAAAAAAAACCTTTTTCCTTAAAAAAACCCTCTTTTTTCTTACTGAGAAAGCAAAGAGCTGTTTATTTTTTAATTCCATTTATAATCTCCTTTAATTCAACTTTCCCCCCCAGCCTGGGCAAAGCACCTTCGTGGTTCTCTGAGGGAAGGCAAAGTTGAACAAACTGCCCTTTTTCTTTCCCTTATTTCAAAATACCTGAATTTGAGCCTCCATCTGGAGGACGTTTGGGGCTGCCACGGGATTTTCCTTGGCAATTAGTGGGAATTGTGCTGCCTAAGGAGAACAGAACCATCCCCTGGGGGGGAATTTGTGTTTTCTGCCTCAAATATTTCTGAATTTCTTGCATTTCTCCCCTGCTACCACTTCGGGCAAAAACCCTCTGCCTTTTCCTTGCGTTCTTGACAATTAAGGAGCTAAAGCTCCAAGAATGTGTCCAAGTTTTACCTTCTTTACGTGCCAAAGGTCCCGAGGAGCCAAATATTCCTGTCCTGGATTGCTCTGGATCGAAGCAGGAGCCGCTGGAGCGTGTTGGGAGCTAATGGGATCAAAGCAAAGGGCTGCTCTGGGATTTAACCAAATCGAAACTCCAGCTCTCCAGGCTGCAATTAAAGCCAAGGAAATTTGATATAAAACTTGCTCTTGGACCCTGGTGCAAAAAGCCAAGACTCGTGTTGGTCTCCAGTCTCTCGGGATGAGTTTTACGCTCGGGTTTTGTTTGTTTTTAAAGTGTGGGCTCGTGGACTCCGATGATTAAGTTACAATTTCAGCTTCCAAGTCTGTCCAGCTTCTCCCCAGGGCAGGTCTGGCTGCTCCTCTTCTCTCAGTTCTTGGGAGGGAAGTGGCTGCTCTGAAAAGAAAGGAGGAGCAACTCTCCAGAGCTCCAGGTAAGACCCGAAACCGCAAATTTTGGCAGCGTCTCCACGGATTCCCCTCCCAGCAAAGAGCAGGTGGGGTGCTGGGGAAAGCACCTCAGCCCTGAGGGTTGGCTTGGGGTGGAACCTTCGTGGCCACTGCTCAGTGCTGCTGTCCCAAAGCCCCCAGAGAAGCTCCTGACCTTCAAAGCAGAGCTGTGACCTTTGTGCTCGGCGGGAAAACAGCGACTGACGGCACCAAACAGCAGGGTCTGCACGACTTTGGGTCAAACTGTGAGCTGCCTGTCCCCCTCCAGCTCCTAATTATCTTGCACATGTCAGTGGGACACTGGAATTACCTGTCCTGGGGTGCTGGGGGTGGGATCTGCAAGCAAGAGCCTCCCCAGGCCATTCCTGCTCGGAGTTATTTCCAAGGCCGGCGATGTTTCGCTCTGAGGTTTAAAAACCTTCCTTGGAATAAACTGCCCTTTTCCATAATGAATTGCAAGTGTTCTGAAGATTGAGAAACACAATTTCATCTCCACTCCCCACTGGAAAAAAAAAAAAAAAGGTCCCTGAAGGAATTTGGCACGTTGTACGTGGCAAATCTACTGCTTTTATAGATATTTTCGAGCTGCATGAAGATTTAAGGGTCTAATGTGCTGTGCATAGAAAGTTATTCATTTTTAGGGGGTTTTGGCAGTTGGGCTCCTTTAAATGTCACCAGTCACTTTTTTAGAGCTGTCTGAAGGAAAGGGGGGTGGGTAGGGCTGTAAGTCCATCAAGCTGGAAGCTTGCTTTAAATTAAGAGAAATAAATTCCCTGTGTGATATTAATGTCTTCATCAGAACAGGGAGAGCAGCAAGGAAGGCTCTGACTGACTTGGAGTTTGGGCTTGTTAGAGAGCAGGGATTCAAATCTTTCCTTGCTCACCCAAAAATGGGGAAAAGCAGATTTCAGGGATTGCCCAGTGCCCTGAAAGAGCAAGAAATGTCCTTCCTGATCCCCACAGAGCCTGGAAATGAGGTTTGATTCTCTTCATTTTAGCAAGTGCAGGTATCCTTGGGAAATAAGAACAAACCAGCCCTTCTAGGTGACCCAGAGAAGTGTCCAAGGCCAGGTTGGAGCAACCTGAACTATGGAAGGTGTCCCTGCCCAGGGCAGGGGGTTGGAAATGGATCTTCCAGGTCCCTTCCAACCCAAACCAGTCTGGGATTCTCTGATTAAAAATGCACCAGTCTGATTCCATCCTGGGAAAAGAGTTTCACTGAAGATCTTCACAGGTCAATCAGGAAACCCAACCCCACGGCTGATCTGGGTCCTAAGTGGGTTAAAGGTGCCAAATATCCCTTCCTTTGTTCCTGTGCAGTTGTTCCAGTGGCACTGACTGCCCATCACTGGTGCCCTGGGGCTGGGATTTGGACGATATGTGGGCAGGTTACAGTAAACTGGGCTACAGGAGAGGATGAGCTGGGTCATTCCTGGAGCCAGGGCACCCATTCCACCTCTGCCACGGCTCTGCTGAGCCACATTCTGGGCTGGCAAAAATCAAACTCCACTGCAGGCAGGGGCTCCAGGATTGTCCCCCAGAGCAGCTCCGGGGCTTCCTCAGCACTTCCAGGCTCTCCAGGGAACTGCAGATGGGTGGGAACATCATCTGCTGCCTTTGGAGGCACCAGGAGCTTCAGTGGCTTCAAGATCCATCACTCCAGGCAATCATTTGGGAGAGGAGAAGCTTTGGGGTGACCTAATTGTGGCCTTCCAAGACCTGAAGGGGCTGACAAGAAAGATGGAGAGAGACTGTTTTCCAAGGGCCTGGAGGGACAGGACAAGGGGAAATGGCTTCCACTGCCAGAGGGCAGGGTTAGGTGGGATATTGGGAAGGATTTCTCCCCTTTGAGGGTGAGAGGGGCTGGGATGGAATTCCCAGAGAAGCTGTGGCTGCCCCTGGATCCCTGGAAGTGTCCAAGGCCAGGTTGGAGCAACCTGGGCTAGAGGAAGGTGTCCCTGCCCATACAGGGGGTGGAATGAAATGAGCTTTAAGGTCCTTTCCAACCCAGGTCATTCCAGGATTCTGGGAATTTTTCAGGTGACTTTAACTAGCCAAGCAACATACCCAGAATTTCATGTTTATCTTGGTTGTAGGATTGAACTACAGGTAAGACAAGTTTTCTAAATAGCTACAAAGAAGCTACCAAACTCCTTCATGCTTCTTTTAGTAATTTTTTTTTTTTTCTCTAGGAATTATCCAAAATGGGGCAGGAAAGGAAGAGGGTCATTCCAAACCCAGTAGCAGCTGAAACACTGTGCATCTGCAGGGCAGGTTTGAGTAACTCTGGAGTTCCTGAGGTGAGATGCAGGTGATCAGCTGCACCCCAGCCAGGGAATAGATCCCATTCCTGTGGCATTCCCGGGGACATTATGGATAAGGTGGCTGGACTTGTCCTTGGTAGAGCTTTGGGGCAGCTCCTGGCAGGATCTGCTGCCTCGCCTGTGGGGAGTCAGCTCTGCCTCTGCTGCTGCTTTACTGGATGACCTTGGGAATCCACTTGGGAATACCCTTGGGAATCCACTTTGGAATACCCTTTGGAACACAGTTTTTAATTCCTTCCTGGCTGTTGGTGTGCTCTTTCCAGGCCCAAGCCTGCACTTTAGGCCCAGCACTTTGCCCGTTGGGCTCAGTGATAACTTTTGGTTCGAGTGAGACAGAAATAAAGTCAAACAAGGCCTCTGCGTTTCCCCCTCCTTCCCTGGCACCCCCCAGTGATAGTTGGTGCACTAAAAAGGCGAGGAAAATCAAGTTGAGAAGGCAAAAACTCCAGTAGCTCGTGACTTTCAATCAGTGCTTGGACTCCCCAGGGCTCTGAAGGGCTCTCGTTTGCTAAAAGGGTGTGCTCAGAACAGCAGGAACCAGGGGATCTTGAGAGGCTGATGAAGGAGGGAAAAGAAAGCATTTTCCACCAAAATCCTCCTGGGATTTAGAGTTGAAAGAGAGGGCAGGTTAACATATCCAGTGATGTCAGTGTTCTGCTGGCAGAAAAAAATATATGTCTCCATAATTTAGAGCAAAATCCATCCTATCCTCAAATCATAGAGTGGCCTGGGTTGGAAGATCCCTTTGAAACTCCTGGTGCTGGGCAAAGGGAGGAACATTTTCAGCTGTAGCTGATGGCATGCAAGTTGTAATTTATACACAGTCTCCTCAAACACTGTGGTATTTGCAATGTATTTATATCACATTACGTAAGATAAATGGTTGGCAAACATTCATAAAGTATTTATTGGACATGCCCCTGTTTGTTCAATGATTTATAAATCAATGCTGGAAAATGTGAAGTGGTGACAGAGTTTCCAGATAAATTCGTGGCAAAATATTTGCTGTGCGTCAATAATTCTGCTATTAATTAGTTCAGGCTTTATCTGCAAGTGCCTTGGGGAGGATTTACAGTTCCCTTTCCCACCAGCCCAGGTCTCAAGGGGTGCTCAGGCTGTGGCCAGACCTGGTTGTTCCCACCTGTGGTTCATCCAGAGCTGAGTCTGTCCCTGCTTTGTGCACCTTCACTGGGGGCTCGTTGTGGCAGAGCTTGGAACAGCAGGAGAACCCTGAGGGTCTCCATGAGCTCTCCCTGCAGCTGGAGTCCTGGAGTCACTCAGTCCTGGGGTCACTCAGTCCTGGGGTCACTCAGTCCTGGGGTCAGTCCTGGAGTCCCCCAGTCCTGGAGTCCCTCAGTTCTGGAGTCCCTCAGTCATGGAGTCACTCAGTCCTGGGGTCACTCAGTCCTGGGGTCACTCAGTCATGGACTCAGTCCTGGAGTCACTCAGTCCTGGGGTCACTCAGTCCTGGGGTCACTCAGTCCTGGGGTCACTCAGTCATGGACTCAGTCCTGGAGTCACTCAGTCCTGGGGTCACTCAGTCCTGGGGTCACTCAGTCATGGACTCAGTCCTGGAGTCACTCAGTCCTGGGGTCACTCAGTCCTGGGGTCACTCAGTCCTGGGGTCCCTCAGTCCTGGAGTCATGCAATGGCTTGACTTGGAGGGGACCTTGAGGATCATCTCATTCCACCCCCTGCCATGGGCAGGGACACCTTCCACTAGCCCAGGTTGCTCCAAGCTCTGTCCAATCTGTCCTTGGGCACTTCCAGAGATGGGGCAGCCACAGCTTCTCGGGGAATTCCATCCCAGTCTCTCCCCACCCTCCCAGGGAAGAATTCCTTCCCAACATCCCATCTAACCCTTCCTCTGGCAGTTCGAAGCCATTCCCCTTGTCCTGTCCCTCCACCCTTGTAAAACAATCTCTCTCCATCTTTCTTGTTGGCTCCTTTCAGGTACTGGAAGGAATTAGGTCACCACAAAGCCCCTCTTCTCCAGGCTGGACAATCCCAATTCTCCCAGCCTTTTCTCCCGGCAGAGGTTCCCCAGGCCCTGATCATCCTGGTGCCTCCTCTGGACTCACTCCAGCAGCTCCACGACTCAGAAGAGCTGAAAACACCAAGGGTGAACCCTCAAAGTTCAGAGGTGCTGAGCCTTCTGAAAAAACAGGCAGGGTTTTAAGCCTGTCCTGGGCTTTCTGGAACACCTCAAAGGTCTCAGAAAATGTTCTGCAGAAACTGAATTATTAATACGGGTCTGAAAGGAAGTTTAAAGTCACTTGTTGCCTCAGCAAAGGATTAAAAAGAGACAGCTCAAATTTGCAGCAGCTGGAAGGGGAGACACAGCTGAGGCAGGGCTGGGCTGGGCTTAGTGCTTAAATCCTTCACCTGAAACTCATCCCGAGCTCCTGGGTCTGCTTGGGGGTCACCACGTCCTCCTTCACCTCCTCTGGGGGCCTTTGGAGCAGCAAATCCCAGCCCTGAACTTCCTCCCACGCACAGCAAAGCACCCAAACCAAGGAACTCTTCAAACCAGCCAAAATAAGAGGTGTTGATGTTGAAAGGAGCCAAATTGCCCCTGTTGGGATGCAAATGGATGCTGGTTTATATTTATCCATGCAAATAAGTTTTGAAGCAGTGCTTGAAATCCATTCTGGTCCAGTGGATCAGCGTGGGGCTCTTTGTGCTCCAGCTCCTCCAGGCTGGAGGTGGGGTTGGCTTTGGAACTCTACAAATGACAATAATGTTTGTTAATAGTGTTTGCAAAGTGTTCATCCCTCTGCTAATGGGCTTGATGTTATAAACCAAAACCAGGTTTATAAATCAAACAGCTTTCTTAAGGTGTAAGGAGGTATTTAAGTGTGGATTTAGCTTTTATTTGATGGATGACCTCTCTGAGGTGGTAGAAACATTTTAACATATGTTAATGCACCAGTGAAGAGGGATAAATTGAATAAAATACATGCACTGCTCTCAAGAAGAGGACACTGCAGGACATAAATACACACCTGGGCACTCACTCCAGGACATTTTGGTTGGTGGCAGTTAATTGATATGTTTTATTCCCATTTAACCAAGTTTTTGGTGAATGATTCCATCACACTGAAATGGCTCTGAGTGAGGGCATCTCGTGCAGCCCTGATTTGCTTTAGGGCATTATCAGGTGGGATCGATGTAGCCTTGTTTTGTTTGTGGGAATTTTCTGGTGGGATTTGTGAGGCCCTGGTTTACTTTTGGGAATTTTCAGGTAGGATTTGTCCAGCCCTGCTTTACTCCAGGAAACTTTCAGGTAGGATTTGTGTAGCTCTGATTGTTGGTGGGAATTTTTAGAGAGGATTTTGTGTGGTTCTGTTTTGTTTGTTGAAATTTCCAGGTAGGGTTTGTTTGGGAATTTTCAAGAAGGATTTGTGCAGCCCTGCTTTACTCCAAGGAATTTTCAAGAAGGATTTGTGCAGCCCTGTTTTACTCCAGAAAACTTTCAAAAAGGATTTGTGCAGTCCTCTTTTACTCCAGGGAATTTTCAGGTAGGATTTGTGTAGCCTTGATTTGTTGGTGGGAATTTTTAGAGAGGATTTTGTGTGGTTCTGTTTTGTTTGGTGAAATTTCCAGGTAGAGTTTATTTGGGAATTTTCAGGTAGGATTTGTCCAGCCCTGCTTTACTCCAGAGAATTTTCAGGTAGGATTTGTGTAGCCCTGATTTGTTGGTGGGAATTTTTAGGGAGGATTTTGTGTGGTTTTGTTCTGTTTGTTGAAATTTCCAGGTAGAGTTTGTTTGGGAATTTTCAAGAAGGATTTGTGCAGTCCTGGGATTTGTGCACTCCAGGGAATTTTCAGGTAGGATTTGTGTAGCCTTGATTTGTTGGTGGGAATTTTTAGAGAGGATTTTGTGTGGTTCTGTTTTGTTTGGTGAAATTTCCAGGTAGAGTTTATTTGGGAATTTTCAGGTAGGATTTGTCCAGCCCTGCTTTACTCCAGAGAATTTTCAGGTAGGATTTGTGTAGCCCTGATTTGTTGGTGGGAATTTTTAGGGAGGATTTTGTGTGGTTTTGTTCTGTTTGTTGAAATTTCCAGGTAGAGTTTGTTTGGGAATTTTCAAGAAGGATTTGTGCAGCCCTGTTTTACTCCAAGGAATTTTCAAGAAGGATTTGTGCAGCCCTGTTTTACTCCAGAGAATTTTCAGTTAGGATTTGTGTAGCCCTGATTTGTTGGTGGGAATTTTTAGAGAGGATTTTTTGTGGTTCTGTTTTGTTTGGTGAAATTTCCAGGTAGGGTTTGTTTGGGAATTTTCAGGTAGGATTTGTCCAGCCTCTGTTTTACTCCAGAGAATTTTGAGATGGGATTTGTGTGGCCCTGTTTTTACTCCAGGGAATTTTGAGGTGGGATTTGTGTGGCCCTGTTTTACTGTAGGGAATGTTCATATGAGCTTTGTGTGGTCCTGCTTTGCTCTTGGAAACTTCCAGGTGGGATTTGCGTGGCCCTGTTTTGCTTGTGGGAATTCCCAGCTGGGATTTGTGTACAACCTTTAGGCTGCCCTGGGGATGCCAAACCTCCAGAGCACTGGGATTGCTGGGCACTGCCAAGCTCCTGCTGCATTAACCACGGAGAGAGTGTTCAGTGCCATCCCTGGGCAGCACAGCCAGGAAATGTCCGGGATTTCAGGCAAGGAAAAAGGACTTTGAAAGCAGCTGTAGCAGGTGAAGCTTCAGGAGGCACCACAGGGAGCCGTCCCTTCCTCATCAGCATCCCTGCCCTCCCCTCAGCCCTGGGATTCCACCAAAAGGCTGGAATTTGGCCTCTCCAGCACCTCCTGCGATTCTTCCCCTGTACTTGTGATTCTTCCCTTCTACTCAGCGCTGGTGAGGCCACCCCTGGAGTGCTGTGTCCAGTTCTGGGCCCTCAGCTCAGGAAGGACATGGAGGGGCTGGAGCAGGGCCAGAGAAGGGCAACAAGGCTGGGGAAGGGACTGGAGCACAAGTGCTGTGAGGAGAGGCTGAGGGAGCTGGGGGGGCTCAGCCTGGAGAAGAGGAGGCTCAGGGGAGACCTCCTCACTCTCTGCAACTCCCTGACAGGAGGGGGGAGCCGGGGGGGGTTGGTCTCTTTTCCCAGGCAACCATCAGCAAGACAAGAGGGCTGGGTCTGCAGCTGTGCCAGGGGAGGGTTAGGTTGGAGATCAGGAAGAATTTCTTTGCAGAGAGGGTGCTCAGCCATTGGAATGGGCTGCCCAGGGAAGGGGGGGATTCTCCATCCCTGGAGGTTTTTAAGGTGAGACTGGATGTGGCATCAGTGCCATGGGCTGGGAACCACGGCGGGGTTGGATCAAGGGTTGGACTTGATGATCTGGGAGGTCCCTTCCAACCCAGCTGATTCTGTGATTCTGTGATTCTATGATTCCTGATGGTGTTCCCTGGCACTCCTGGCTTTCCTCTCTTGTCAGCTCTTGTATCCTTCAGCTGAGCAGCTCATCCAGGCAGGCCCGGGCTGCCTCAGCACGTGTTTGGTGGAGCTCTGCTTGTGCTGTCGGGCTTTGATAAATAATGTAAAGGACAGCTCAGACAGGTCGATAGAGATGTAGATGAACTAATACAAGGCTGTGCTGCAGCTTCTGCAGGTTCACAGTTAAATTAACTGATGGAGATGATGAAGGGGTGCTTGTTAGAGTGCACAGAGCGTGGTTGGTGTGAACACCTTGTTAAGGTTTCAGATCTGCCACGCACGTTCCCTCTGTTGTGGCAGCAGCTTAAGAAGTGCAGGGAAAAAAAAAATACATATATATCTAAAATATATCTGAATTTACAATGAGATGTGCTGTGCACCAGCTTATTTGGGGGAGGAAAGCTGAGGGAGGGCTGAGAGCAAAAGAAAAACCTCTCACTGGCTCCCTGTCCAGAGGACCTTGGCACTGGTTGTATTTTGGAAGGTTTGAGGGTGAGATTTCACCCCAGCAGGAATGTTGTCATGGAATCATTAAGGTTGGAAATGACCTCCAAGATCAACAAGTTCAACCTTCAGCCCAGTGCCATAAACCAGATGAGGAAGTGCCACATCTGGTTGGTTTGAACCCTTCAGGGATGGGGACTTAGGGAATCCCAGAAGGGTTTGGGTTGGAAGGTACCTTAAGAATCACCCGGTTCCAACCCTGGCCATGGGCAGGGACACCCTCCACTAGCCCAGGTTCATGTAAATGCTGTGATTTTATGTTCTATGTTGCTTCTGCTCCTCTTTTACAGCCGGAGTTGATTTGGGGCAGTGGATGCTGGGCAGGAACAGGCCCAAGGGGGGTGTGAGGGGGTGTCTGTTTAAATGCAAAGTTGTATTTTCAGGAGCTGTTTCACTGGCCAGGTGATGCCTTGTTGTATGGTACAATCCCCTCCTCCCTGGACTGTGTGGGGTGGAGAGGCAGGAGGCACCTGTGAGCCGTGTTCTTACGGAAACTTCAGCTTCTCCTCACCTTTTTCATTCCAGACACTGAGTCCACCAAGTTCTAAGTGCTTTTCCCTCTGAGTTCTGCCTCTCCAGCCCTCCCTGCCTCAGTTTCCTGAATTAAATCCCTGTGGGAAGTCCCCCTTGGAAAGCACCAGAAGCTTTTTACCTCCTGTTTGCATTAACAGCACAAGGAATTTTGGGGTGTTTTCAGCACTGGTCTCACTCAAAATGTGCAGAAAACCCTTTAAGAAACGATGTTTGGCAGCACCAGTGGGTGGGGATTGTCCACAAATTCAAATATTTTAAATTTTGATAGAAGGAACCCCTTGTTGAGGGGCTCCCAAGTCTCCTGGGAGCAGTTTGGGGGAGTTTTGGGGTCTCAGGGACTCCCAGAAGAGCTCGAGGCCCCTCTCCCTGGTCTCTGATCTGCATCTGTCCTCCCTCTCATAAATCCCTGCTGGAGTTTGGCAGGGAGGGGAGGGAAAGCTGGAACCCTGGCTATGAATATTTATCTTGGAATTGAATATTTATAGTGGAATATTAGTGGTTGTTTTAGTGTAAATAACAGCCCAGTTGAATTCTTCCCCACAAAAACATCTCTACTCCTGTGAAAATATGTAAATACTATAAAAGCCTTTTTAGCTGCACAATGTAAACTGACAACTTCTGGGTGAGGATTGTTGGATCCTTGTTTATACCAAATTTTCTTGGTGCATTCTCTGAAATAATTGAGTTTTGGCCACGGCAGGGGGGTGATGTTGCCAAATTCAAAAGGCCTAAAGTGAAAATTTTGGAAGTGGCAAGAAAGAAAGTTTTGGGAAAGACAACAAGTCCTTTTTAAACAAGGAAATTATGGGGTTTTAGGGGGAAGTGATGCTCGGTGAACATCAGCTTTTAAACCCATAAAGAGCGCAAATTAAGAAAAATATTTGCTTTTTTTGGCTTTTGTGGGGATGAAGCTGCAGCTTTTCAGGCTTCCTATACAGAATTGAGGTTTTCAGGGGCGTTTTCAGCCTCCTGAAAGTCATCAATATTTCAGAGGCACAAGAAAGTTGGTTTATGAACTGTTGGCTTGCATTAAATAATGTATACATAGTTGTGAAGGGAACAAAAAATCGATGGCTACGGCGAGTTTAGCTCTGAAAGAATCGTAAAGAAATGTCAACAGCTCTTTTCTGCCCCGGTTTTATTGTGCCCATCAAATGTCTGGGGCTCTCTTTGAGACTATTTTCATTATTGGCTTTTACTTTGTGGCAAGTTTTGAGCTGAACATCCTCGGGGGAGCCTAAATTCGTGGGGTTTATCCTCAGGAATGAGTTTACAGAGACCTTTAAATGTTCCTGAGAGAAGAAATGATGGGTAGTGCCATGTCCTGCCCTCTCCACGCAGAAATCCCAACTCTTCCCTTGTGTTTTCCCTGTTTCCTTCCAGGACAGTTCCACGGGGTCCTGTGGGTGGGTTGTGGTGCTTTAATTTCGTGCCAGACTATCCAGAGGGGGTCAAAAGGTTAAGAAATAGGTGCCAAGAGGTTTCAAACTCCCCTTTGTGGGAACCAACAGCAGTTTGATGAGACAGGGGGGCAGATTTCAGGCTGCGGGGGGGGTCATGTGGGGTGTTGTCACTATTCCCTTTCCTGAGACCAGATTTCAACGTTTAGAGGTGCTTTTACATCTAAAAAATAGAGATTATATCTCAAGTGAGTCTATTGTTCAATAACCTATTCATTTTAATGTTATTAAAGATCCTCTGACTTTTGGGGTTTTAAGGTCACCTGTAACGTTTCCCACTGATGAGCCTTGTGGGTACCTTCCAACTCAGGATATTCTATGATTTCATGATAGTAGATGCCCTTTTTTAAAACCAAATCACTTTATAAATGAGCCAGGGCTACCCCCTGGGGCTATCTATAATCTACATTAAAGTACATCCATGAGCTTAGAGGTTTTACGTGGAATTTTATGCAGGATCAAATTCCAGAGTGCAGATGCTGCTGCTGGGTGGGGTGAGAGCTCTTGGTGAAGTGTGAGTCTGTAAAAAGTCAAGCACTGCTTGTGGTGAGCAGGGACATCCTGAGCTCACTCCAGGAGGGAATAAATAGGGTGGAATCCCTAAAATAACACCTTCCAGGACACTGTTGGTACTTTAAATTGTGCCCGTCTGCCTTCAGGAGGATTCATGCAGACCCACAGGTTCTAAAACTGTCCAGCCCTGGCACAGTGGGGGAGTCCCCAGCCCTGGAAGTGTCCAAAATCCTGTGGAAGTGGCACTTGAGGACTTGGCTTAGTGGTGCCCACGGGGGTGGTGCTGGATGATGGTTGGCACTTGATGATCTTGGAGGCCTTTTCCCACTTTAATGATTCTGTTCCCTTTGCTTTCTTGCCTCAAGGTACCTGTTTGTGTGGCCAAATCCAGGGACAAACAGGTTGGGCAAAGGTCAGGAATGGGAAGGAGCAGCTGCTTTGGAAGGAAGGTGGAAAAGAGCAGCAGCAAACCCTGCCCTGAGCAGGTCAATGTTCAGCTCCAACACCAATAACCTTGGGAATTTGGCCAAGGAATGCTGTGTTCCAGCTGCCTTGCTGCTCCTTAGTGCCTGATATCCCTGGGAAAAATGGAGCTGCCATAAACTGCTGGGATCCAAATGATTGGTAAGTACCCAGGCTAATGGATGAGTTAGAGCTCTGTAAATATTTGCAGGGAAATGTGGAATTAGGGGGGGATGCAGCGAGCGAGGTAATTTTCAATTTACTCCTCAGTGTAAACATTCATTTAAACCTGATGCTAGGGCTGGTTTACTGAACTTCACTGACTGGGGAAACAGGATTTATCATTTCCATCTTCCAAGGGAGGACTGGGAAAACAAGGAGATTTACAGTTTCCATCTTCCAAGGCAGGGCTGATCACGGGGACCCAAACCAGGGGATTATCTTATTGTTGTTTCCTAAGTAAAACTCCTCGTTTCTCAGGAATATCAAATCAGGTTCTTGCATCCCAGTGGAAGGTGACTTCACATTTTATTCCAAATATTTTTTTGTGTCTTTCCTCTGAGAACACAAGGAAATCTTTCCCAAAGCAAATCTCGTGTCGCCCCCTGTTTTTCCCTTGTTATTGTTTAGCAAATCATCATCTCATCCATAATGGATGTGGGACTGAAATATTCCAGGTATTTAACATTTTCCAGTGTTGCCCAGGGAAGGAATTCTCTTCCAGAGATACAGCTTTAATATAAAAGAGGAATAGCTGATATTACCATGTTCACATTCAAGAACTGATAATGGAGCCCTGCTGATATTTAATATCAGCTGGATTTGGTGGGGTTTGTGTTATGATACTTTTTTGGAGGTTGGATCTGTGGTTCTGTGATGAATAGCTGGAATAATTACACCCCTATAAAATATGCTGCCCAGGAACTCTGTGTCAGGAAAATACACCTCTGACAGACTGCTTTCAATTTTAATCAAATTGAAGAAATCTTGTCTTTCTGGAATATGACTAAAATTTAACTTAACCTGGCAGAGCAGCTCAGTTGATCCTGAAATTATTGATGCAGAGGAATAGAAGGGGGTTTGTGCTGCTTAAATCAACTTTTTTTTTTTCCTTACACCTCACTTAACACTCTCCCAGGGCAGAGAAACAATTGATCTCATCAAAATTTATCGGTGTGATGCCACATTTTGAAGCCTTTCTGGTGAGTTCTCTCCTGTCTGTGCAGCACAGACACCACCCACCATCCCTCCTACTTTCTTGCTGAGTTCCCCCAGTTTTTGTTTGATGGGAGGAACTGGAATGCTGGTGTTGTGGGGATAGAATTCTCCTCGAGCATCCAAATCCTCTGGAAGCTTCTCCCCAGGCACCTCCACGTGGGTGGAATGGGTGGTGTTGGTGCAGCAGCAGGGATGGGATGAAGGATTCGGCAAAAACGGGGGCAAGGAGAGACAGAGAGGCAGAGCAGGAAGGAAAATAACCTGATTTTTGAGAGTGTTGCACTGAGAGGTGAAGGGCTGAGTGAGGAGCAGGAGGGACAGATGGAGAGCTGGGGGACAAAGCCCGGCCGGGGGAGCAGCTGCACTGAGGCACTTGAGGAGGCAAAGAGGCAGCACTTGAACATCTGTGCAGAGCATCAACCAAGGGGGGAAGGAGCTGCCAGGGAGTCCAGGCTGAGGCAGCACTCTGGGAGGAATAAGTGTGCTCTGGGAGGAACAAGTGTGCTTTGGGAGGAACAACTGTGGTCTGGGAGGAACAACTGTGGTCTGGGAGGAACAACTGTGGTCTGGGAGGAACAACTGTGGTCTGGGAGGAACAACTGTGGTCTGGGAGGAACAACTGTGGTCTGGGAGGAACAACTGTGGTCTGGGAGGAACAACTGTGGTCTGGGAGGAACAACTGTGGTCTGGGAGGAACAACTGTGGTCTGGGAGGAACAACTGTGGTCTGGGAGGAATAACTGTGGTCTGGGAGGAATAACCGTGTTCTGGGAGGCACAAGTGTGCTCTGGGAGGAATAACCGTGTTCTGGGAGGAACAACCATGCTCTGGGAGGCACAAGTGTGCTCTGGGAGGAACAACTGTGCTCTCTGAGCCCCTTTGGGCAGCTGTTGGTCCCAGTGAGTGCAGCAGCAGGGCGGGGGTGAGGGGATGTGGGTGAGCTGAGCCCCAGCTGGGGGGACCTGCCGGCACAAGAAGTGTTGGGGACAGCGACGGGGCAGCAGCAGGAGGGACCTGCAGGCTCCCAGCTGGCACTCAGAGGGCTCAGGTTCTTGCCACAGGCTTTGCAGCAGGTTTGGAAAACGTCCTGGAAATGTGCTCTGCAATGTGCCTCCTGCCTGTCCAACCCAAGAACGGGACTGCTTTTCACAGCCCCTTCCCAGCAGCCAGGGATGCTCCTCTTTGCTCTGCCATCACAGCTGGAAGGGTCACTGGGCCTCGTCTTCAGATGTGAGACCGTTCCTTGATCTTCACATCCTTTCCCAGGAGTTGATTCCTGTGAGGGTGGCTGGGAGGTGCTCAGCTGGATTTTGGGAGCAGAGCACTGGATTGCTTCCTGGAGCTGTTTGATCAGCAAGTCTCCATCTGTTTTCCTAAAGTATTGGGGCAACAAGTGGTTGAGTCTTTGTAGTTTGAACAGCCCCTTTTGTGCAGGGACACTGATTTCCCAGGGCTTTGAAGTCCCTCTGCACAGAACCCCAGGCCAGCTCTGTATTTAAGCCCTGAGAGGGAACCAAGGCGAGCCCAACACCCTCCAAACGTGCCCCTGTGAGACCTCCAGGAGTGACTCATCCAAGGGCTCAGCTCTCTGTGCACACTGGGAGTCTCAGCTGCTGAGGTTGTTTCCATCCAGGAGATTCAAATCCCCCCCATTTGTTTGGAGCAGAGCTGCCTGTGTTGGTTGCTCAGGTCACTGCCTGGAGGGTAGGTCTGCTTGGAAGGCTGCACGTGCCTGTCCCACTTCCAATTCCTCCTTTGCTTCCTGCTGGCACCCAGTGATCCTGTCACAAGGCCATTAACACGTCCAAGTGCTGATTTCTTCTGGCATTTTGTTCACCAGGCCCTTGCAGAACCAGCATGGGGTGGCCAGGCAGGGGGTTTTGTGTTCTTTCCCAGTCAGGTTTGGATTTTTGGAGGGGCTGCTTTTATCCTTTAATTTTGTTCCCTGTATTTGACAGAGAGGCAGGAGGGAAAAGCCTTTCTGTCCCTGTCCTGTTCCATCTCTCAGGTGACACATTTACTGGGCACTGTGCTGCTGTTGGAGCCTCCCTGGAAAAGATGCTGTGGAAAACATTGTGGAGTGGAGCTGGGGCTCTTTCTGCTCCTCACACATCCCTGGGATGGCATTTGATCCCTCCTGGGTTTTTGCAGTGATTTCCTGCATTTGCTCTTGCTGGGTGAGTCAAACAGAAGTGGAAGGACCTGAGCTGTTGCAGAGCATCCAGAGTCTGTCCTGCTCTCCATGTTTTGCTGGTCCCTTCCCTTCCTGGGAATTTTGAATTCACGTTCCATATATTCATGGGCTGAGAGGCAGGGCACAGGACTCTCCCAGAAAAATCAGCTGTCATTCTTGGGATGTTATCCCAACAAAACAACCCAAACCCTGTGTCAGAAATCCTTGCAGCACTGGGGAGCTTTACCTGGGAGCTCCAAACCCCCAAACTCCGGCTCTATCCCACAAATTGGCTTCTCAGCCACGCAGGGGGGCTTGGAAAGGGTTGTTCTTTGTCCCTCTCTGTTTGGTTTGGATCCATGGCCGTGTCTGCAGGTGCAGATGGTGCTTTTCCAGGAGGCCAAGGCTCCTGCTGGTCCTCACTGTGGGGCGGGCACCGGAGTTCTGGGATGTGGATCAGGTACAAAACCATGTGCCCTTCCCAGGCAGGAGGAATTTGTGGATTGTCCACCTGGGATAAGAGCTGAGGACGAGCCTATTCCTCACTATAACATCCATCTTCCACCTGGGAAAAGCAGCCCCTGTTTCTGGGTTTACTTTGCCCACAGGTGGGTCAGGCCCTTTCCCTGGGGAGGGGATTCTGCTCCTTTCTGGCTCCTGGAGAAGTTTTGAAGATTCTTCAGCACTTCAGAGAGAAAACCTGGATGTTTCCTCCCATTGCTAATTGGATGGGCAGGAGGGGAATCCGAAATGAGCCCTTTCAGATTTGTCAATTTTGCAGTGCTGTTAAGCCATTCCAGTTTAATTTTGGTTAAGAGCCGTTTCATTATTAATGCAGGGAGGAAGCCATCTCTAATGACCCTCGGGACATGCCAAAGTGCTTTAAGATCAGTTTGGGTAGTCAGAGACGTGTGAGTAATAAAATCTGCTCCGTGAAGGGCCTTTGCCCACCCTTGGCAGGGGGACCTGGCACAATTCCCTCTTGCTGCTCATCCCCCACCCTGGTCCCTCCTTCAAGAGCCCCTTTCACCTTTTCCTTTTCATCCCTCCTAGTTAGTTTTTTCTCTGCTTTTTTTTTTCTTTCTTTCCCAGCACTGAAACCTCAGAAGTCGAAGCACCACAGGATGCAACATGACATAATCAATAGAGAAACTTTTCCAAGCTTGCCAAGACTCTGAGGGTTTTTTTAAGTGTCTTGCTATCTGTCAGCATGTGCTAATTGAGCCTACACACCCATATGGCATCTGCTCTCTGGAGGAAAGTGTTTCCATAGTCCTGGAGAGCACAGCAAATAGTGGTTGGTGTGTAGGGAAGCATTTGCCTGGGAATGTTGTATTCTTGGAAACCAAAGCTGGGTTGGTACCCGCCAGGCTCGAGCTGGAGCCTGTGGTGTCATTGCTGCCTTGCAGGAGGGTTTGGGGACACTGAGACTGGGTGGATTGTGTTGGGCTTGGCCCAAACTTAGAAATATTGAAGCTCTTGGTTGTGAGGAGGGTGAGACAGATGACAGTGGGGGATTGTTAATGAGCCCAAACGTGCAGCCCCTGCAAATGAGGCGGCAGCTCTGTTCCACGGGAGGGATGGAGGGGCTGTTTCGGCCCCGGGCGATGGCACTGCTCCCCTCGTGGCTCCAGAACAGATGCAGCTGCTTCAGTTGGCTTCAGGGGTGTCACAGTGCCACCCTCCCCGCCCGCTGTGCCACCAAACCCCTCAGACAGGGCTCAAGTGCTTCCCGGGCCCTGCGCTGGCTCCCGGGGAGGAGAGGGTCTCACCCTCGGAATTCATGGAGCATCTGGCACTGTGGGGAAGGGAGATGCTCCCTCACACTCACAGATGGGTAAACAGAAGGAGAATGGGTTGCCTGAAGCCACTCAGGGAGAGAAAGCAGGAAAAAACCAGTCATGCCTTTGCTTTCCTAAGGAACAACACACTCCATCACGTCCTGTGTGGGGCTGGGGTGCTTTGAACCTGGCCACCAGCTCAGTCAGACTTGGCAAGAGGCCTGGAAGGTGTTAAATCCCTCCAGATCCGTGACTGTGGGTGATGCAGAGCAGAGAAGTGCCTTAGGACCAGCACTGAGCTCGTGGTGCTGCCAAAGGTTCGGGATCAGTGGGGATGGCACGAGGCCCTTCTGCACATCCTGGGAGCTGTGAAAGTCTCGATGAGTTCTTGCACCCTGCTCAGCACCCAAAATGCAAAAGCAGCACCTAAAGACGGGAAACTGGGCTGGTTTGGGTAGAAAAATACCTGGAGGTTGGGGCTGAGCTGCTGTGCCACTTGCAGTCTGTGATGTTGCACAAATCATCCCCCAGTTGCAGGGCTGTTGGATTTGGGGGTGTGTAGGAAAGCTGAAGAGCTAAACTGTGCGTGCAGAGCCTTCAACCTGACTCTTGGGGAATATTGATGAGGCAACCATATGGATTGGACTCTGAAAATCAGTGGGTTGCTCTAAAAGGAGAGACGAGGTGGCACTTATGTCTTGTCTTGTTCCTTGTGCTGTGCTGGGTGTTCCTTGGTGCTTATGGAGCGGCACAGAAATTATACAGCTGTGCCAAAAGCACCAGGTTTGTGCAGGAATTGCTGTGCTTTCAGTGACTCCAACTGCATTCAGTCCTTCAGGTCTGTTTTGCTGCAGAAATGGCACTTCATAAAGTTTGTGTAACAATGTGCTTGTGTTTGATGCTGTACCTTGAGAAAGGAAGGATTGTCGCCCCAAAAGCTGCGGGGTTTTGTTGTCTGAGCACAATGGAACCGCTGGGTTTGCTGAGATCTTTGATCTTTGATGTTGGTCAGGGCCAGCACAGGCAGGTGGAATGAACCAACCCCTCCCACACTGCAGAGCTCTGTGAGCAGCCTGAGAATGGCTTCACCCCCGAAGGCTAAGGCTTGATGAAGTTATTTTATGATCACTTCACCCAAAATCCATTTAGTTTTCCCGTGTCCCATTATGTTTTTGCCTGGCCAGCGTGTGGGAGGGCGAGCCCTGCACTTGTAGGTGTTGTTCCAAAGGAATGTAAGTGCCTGTTAGTTTTCAGTGGCTCACAATTGTTACCCAGTGGATTGGTGGGATTTTTTAGAGGAGGTTTCCTACAGGGGGGGTTTGCTGTGCTCCAGTACACTGGGGAGTGTTTGTACCACTTGCTGCAAACATTGAGATCAAATCCCAGCTGATGAAAAGCCCCAGCACGTGTGTGTGTGTGAAATAGAGATTGATGACATGCACCCACCACCCTGCAGTGGGCTGGCAGCTGAGAATCTGTCAGGCCTTGTGTTGGAGTAATGAAGTGTTTGACACTTCTGGGACATCAACAACCCGTCTCCTGGTCACCTTGAGGGTGGGAATGGCCACGTGCACATTTGGAGGGTTGGGAACACACACTCCCATGAAGAGACTTTGTTTCCCTCCAGGTCCTGATCCTTCCAAAGGCCCCTGTGCCTTAGGGCAGCCTTGTCCTTCCAGCCACACCAGGACTGGTGGTGCCAGGAGGTGGGAGGTGCTCGCTCCAGCCCCTGCTCTGACTCAGGGAACAGATCCTTGGGATGTTGGGACTGAAGGTGTTTTGTGGAGCTGTTGGTACTTGCTACCCTTTCCTTGTCCTACCCCGGTCTGTGATGGATAACAGGGATTTTCCCTTTCCTTGGGTGAACTGCAGAGCTGGGTGATGGACCCAGCAGAAAAGAGGGGTTTATCTATAAATGGGAATCTCTTCCTGAAGCCAGTGGGAATTTTAATGATGATTATTCCCACAGGCACTGGGAGTAATCCCTGCTTGTTTCCTCAAAGCTGCTGATTCTCTTCAGTCTTGTATAACCCTCCAGCTTTCCTGGCTGAAGAGCAGAGAGGTCACCAAAGCCCTACCACTGGCTCCTTCCCCAGCCAGTTTTCTGGTGCACATACAAAGCCTCTCTTCCCTGGGACCTGTGTGACCATGACATGGTTTCATCTCTGTAAATGCCCCCCCCAGATCAGTCTGCTTTGGACAGGCACAACCCTCTGGCCTGTTTGGGGTAAGTGAAGCCTCACCCAGCCCAGAAACCCCTGCCAGGTCAGTGGAGAGTGGGCACACCAGGACCAGGGGGTGTCCCAGGGAATGGGATGCCTCCTGCTGGGGAGTGGTTTCCAATCAGGGGATAATTAGGTTTATTTAAAGTCAATTAGCTGATTCTGTGGGATGACTTGGGGCAGGAGCAGGAATGACCACCTTCCCTTGGAAATGGAACCTTCCTTTGGAAAGGAAGGTGCAAAGGGATGCTTCCAGGTGGTGGTGGCTGAAGGAAACCCCCAGGGCAGACCATTGGTGATTCACATTGGAATGAATTTTGTTGTGTGAAATTTGTTGTGTTGAAACATCACAGCATTTTGCCCCTTTATCCACCATTATTGCCCTTTTCGGCTGCCTCGAACTGGGATAAACCCCCAGGGAGGCTCTGGTTCAATGTGAGACCTGGACTGTGGGACTGAGAGCTGGACTGAGCATGTAACTGCCAAGATTTCCTTTGTGTGGGGATGTAGGAAGAGCCCTGATCCTGCCAGGGCTGCCCACTCCAGAACTGCCCCTGGAGTCAGTGATTCATTTGAGCCGAGTTTGCCGCCGTGGGCTCGGTGTGTTGCCAAACAGAGGGGCTGAGCACTGCTGATCCCTCCTGCAGCATCTGCTGCAGCTCCCAGGGCACATCCAGCTGTGGGACAGCCACATTTAACAGGATATGGAGGCAGCTGAAGTGCAGAGATGGCAGGGAAACAAATAAATAAGCCCAAGCCTGAGAAACTTCTCTTTGCTGTGTGAAGATTGTTCAGGAAGGGAAGTGCTGGGGACCAGATGTGTGTGGGAGCAGGGAGGAGAGGCTGTGGGTTTGCAGAACTGATGGCAAACACAGAGTGGGCCTAATCAGATTAGAGGAGCCCGGATGGCTCCCTGCACGAGTGGGTGTTGGGGTTTGGATCCAGCCCTGCAGTGCCGCTCCGGGAATATCCCGGGACTCGGGAGAGAGGCACCTGGAGCGCCTGGAAGCGAGTTCAGCAGGGCCTGTGTGCTCAGCAGAGCTGT
This sequence comes from Pipra filicauda, assembly GCF_003945595.2. Taxonomy (NCBI): domain Eukaryota; kingdom Metazoa; phylum Chordata; class Aves; order Passeriformes; family Pipridae; genus Pipra; species Pipra filicauda. The sequence goes on from NW_024104894.1 coordinate 51,874, forward strand.
GTCTCAGCTTCAGCTGGGGCTGGGCTGGTTACACAACAGGCTGAGTGAGTGGAGCTGCAGCAGAGATGTTTTCCTGCCGCTCGGCGTGGGTGGAATGTGGCAGACAGGAATCCTCAGGTGGGGATGGGAGCGAGTGCTGGGGGCACAGGGACTGTGCTAAACTCCCAGGGACTGTGCTAAACTCGGGACTAACGTGGAGCCGTGGCCTCAGCCCGGCTAAAAACTCCCACCTCGCAAATATGAGAGATAAATAACCTGGTTTTATTATAAGCAAATGGAATTTAGTGGAAAAACAGAGGGTGGTGGGCTTTTTCTTTTCTTTCATTTAATTCCAAGGGGTTTAGGGGCCTCGTGGAGGCTGTAAGGTGAAAGGCCCTGACGCCGGGAAAACGTCACGGTCGGGATAGGGAAAAATGTAAAAATGGGAAATATCCCCTGGCCACATGGCCTTTGTGTGCAGAGGGACCCCCCTGGACATATAGAGGGGGGTACGTCATCAATCTACCAGGAGGGAGGGTGACACCCCCTTTGAAGACAAAATACCTGATACCTGTTGAATATTTAACACCTTGAGTGACCGAGAGGGTACAAAAAGAGCGCGTTGTTCACACCGCGTGTGCCTTCCAGGCCGTGTGACTCGGGATTGCCCCCAGCGCTGAAACAAAGGATTTCTTGCTGCAGTTTTCCTTGTCCTGCAAGTATTTTTTGCCATTTAATGAACTGAGAGCAGGGATTTTTCCCACCCAAAGCCAGGCTGGGGTTTGCCGGGGTCTCACTTGTGATATATTTGCTGGGAGCTGGGGGTGTTTGGCCTCGGATGCCTCGAGCTGTTCCCTGGGTGTTTCCTGGGGTTTGCAGAGGGTTTTTGGCTGCCTCCTGTGCACACTCACACTGCACAGCCACGCAGACACAGGCAGGTGTTTTCCTGAGGAAAACCTGCTGGTTGCAGCACGTTTGTCTCTTAGAAGCAAAGTTTATGGGGAACTGTTGTGTTTATGGCTTAGAAACTTCTCCTGATCAAATGCAGAGCCTGATGGATGCAGGAGGGAAAGAGCTGCAGTTGTTGGAGTTCACTCCCCTGGCCTAGGGAAGAGCCAGTCCCTGCTCTGTTCCCAGAAGGGAAGGGATATATTTGGGATATATTTGCTGGGAACAGGTGGTGTTTGGTCTCAGATGCCTTGAGCTGTTCCCTGAGTTTTTCCCAGGGTTTGCAGAAGGTTTTTGGCTGCCTGCTGTGTACACTCACACTGCACAGCCAAGGACGCTCAGGCAGGTGTTTTCCTGAGGGAAACCTACTGGTTGCAGGGTATTTGTCTTTCAAAAATAAAGCTTTTTGTGTTATGTTTATGGCTTAGAAACCTCTGTTTGTGAGATGTCCAGACTGATGCAAGAGGAAAAGAGCTGAAGCTGCTGGTGTTTGCTCCCCTGGCCTAGGGAAGAACCAGTTCCTGCTCTGTTGCCTTCCCAGACCCCAGAGAAGCATTTTGGGCCCCAAAGAATCAGAGCAGACACAGAATTATTCTGACTGAGCTTGTTCTCCATTGTTTCTGGACAGTGTGACAGTGGCAGCTTTAGGCACAGGCCATTGCCTTGGGACAGCAGTGACTCAGCTGAACCTTCTTCCAACAGGACAGAATTGGAATTTAAACCTCCTTTATCATTTCAGGTGCTTCTTTAACCACTGACAATCTGCATCCTCTGGCTTGGGTGCTTGTTTTTTTAAAGCCCCTTTCGTAGGCTCCTGTTCTGTTGTGCTGTGCCACGAAAACAAGGCCCAATCCCTGACTTTCCTGGGGAAATGTGCCTTGTTTTTCCCAGCCAGCCCGCGGGGAAGGAGCTGAGCCCCCCGAGGGGCTGAGCTGACACCTCCTGCCAGCCAGGCAGCCTCGGTGACAGCTTTCTTTGTCACCATCTCTCCGAGGATGAGTGACTGGAGGGAGAGTGTCCCCGGGTTTGAAGGCTCCTCGGGAGGATGCAGGGAGGAGAGATGAGCTGAGCCAGCCATGAAGACATTCCTTCCCCAGGGAAAAGATTTGTTCTGGCTGTAACCAGCCCTGCTGGGCCCCTTCGGGGCTGAGTTACTTCGTCCCTCTTAATTTGTAGGGCACTTTATTTGGGAAGGATTCGCTGTTTGTTTTATTTTGGCACAGGGTGTTAGGCAGTGGCCACGTATTGTGAGGAGCAGGGAATCATGGAATTGGGTGGGAAGGGGCCTTTAAAGCTCATCTGGTCCAAAACTCCTGCAATGACAGCAGGGGCATCTTCAACTGGCCCAGGTTGCTCAGAGCCCCCCCTCCATCCTGAAAGGAGCTGACAGGAAAGATGGAGAGAGACTTCCCTGGGAGGGTGGGGAGGGGCTGGGATGGAATTCCCAGAGAAGCTGTGGCTGCCCCTGGATCCCTGGAAGTGCCCAAGGCCAGGCTGGAGGAACCTGGGCTAGTGGAAGGTGTCCCTGCTGTGCCTTTTTTAAGCAGACATTTCTATGTCATATTGGCCTTTTTAGCCAGCAATGAGCTTGGAACAAACGTGGGCAGAGCCCTTCCCAAATCTTCGTTCCCGAAGCCCGGCCATGGATGAAAACTGAGTGCTCTGCACAACCCCAGCAGGTGAAAACCTCTGAGTGGGGCTGGGAAAAGCTGATTAAATTGGGCTCCAAAGCCTGGCGGGCAGTGGGAGATCGTTAATCAGCAGAAGAGGGAAAAGATAAACACACCCTTTGCAAGAGGCCACAACTGCCTTGATCCAAAAAGTTCCTTTCATTTGCATGCAGATCAAAATAATTCTGAATTTCTCCCCATTTTCACGTTGCAAAATATCTCAGTAGTTAAAATTGGAATATATATCATAATATATTTAATATATATTTAATATATATAATATATTTATATATATTATATAATATATATAATATATATAATATATATAATATATATAATATATATAATATATAATATATTTTTATATATATTATATAATATATATAAATATATTATATATATTATAAATATATTATATAAAATATATATATTTAATATATATTTAATATATATAATAAGAAGAAATCTAAGAATGTATTGATCCAAAAAGTTCCTTTCATTTGCATGCAGATCAAAATAATTCTGAATTTCTCCACATTCTTATGTTGCAATCAAAATATCTCAGTAGTTAAAATTGGAATGTATCATAATATATTTAATAAGAAGAAGAAATCTAAGAATATATTTAATAGTAAATTTAAATGTCTCAACTTTTTAACTTTGCAATCAAAATATCTGAATAGTTGAAATTGAAATGTGTAATAATAATAATAAGAAGAATGAATAATATATTTAATAATAAATTTAAACGTCTCAACTTTTTTGCATTGCAGTAAAAATTTGAATAGTTAAAATTGGAATGTATAATTTCATAATATATTTCATAATAATGTATTTAATATCTTTCATAATAATTATTAGTAGTAATATATTTAATATTTTAATAATAAATTTACATTTCTGAACTTTTTACATTACAATAAAAATATTTGAATAGTTAAAATAGAAATTCCCATTTAACAATATATCTATTAATATTTAATATATTTAATAATAAATTTAAATTTCTCAACTTTCTTACATTGCAATAAAAATTTGAATAGTTAAAATGGAAATTTATAATTTTATAGAATATATTTAATAATATTATATTTAATAATATTATATTTAATAATGTGTTTAATTATTAATTTAATAATAAATTTAAATTGTTCAGCTTTTTTACATGACAATAAAAATGTTTGAATAATCAAAATTTAAATGTATCATTTTATAAGAATATATTTCACAATATTAAATTTAATAATAAATTTAAATTTCTCAGCTTTTTTACAGGACAGTAAAAATATTTGAATAGTTAAAATTGAAATGTGTCCTACAAGAATATATTTAATAATATAGTTAATGATAATATATTTAATAATTTATTTAATAATAAATTTAAATTTCTCAACTGTTTTACATGACAATGAAAATATTTGAATGAGAAATTTGGGCAATTTGGGGGGTTGGGGGGAAATTGGGGCAATTTGGGGGTAATTTGGGGGAAACTGGGGTGGTTTTGGGGGAAATTGGAGCAATTTGGAGGCAATTTCGGGAGATTTGGGGAAATCTGGGGAGGGTTGGGGCAATTTGGGGGGGGATTGAGGCAATTTGGGGAGAAATTTGGGAGTTGAGGGAAATCTGTGGAAGTTGGGGGATTTGGGAAGAAATTGGGACAATTTGAGGGTTTGGGTGGAAATTGGGGGACTTGGGGGAAATTGGAGCAATTTGGGGGTGTTGGGGGGGAATTGGGAGGGATTTGGGGGAAACTGGAGCAATTTGGAGGCAATTTGGGGGGATTTGCGGAAATCTGGGGGATTTGGGGCAATTTGGGGGGAAATTGGGGGGTTGGGGGAAATCTGTGGCAGTTGGGGGGTTTGGGAGGAAATGGGGGCAATTTGGGGGGTTAGGAGGAAATTGGGGGGGTTGAGGGGAAATTGAAGCAATTTGGGGGCAATTTTGGGGAAAGTGGAGCAGTTTGGGGGAAATTGGAGCAATTTGGGGGGATTGAGGAGGAATTGGGAGGGATTTGGGGGAAACTGGAGCAACTTGGAGGCAATTTAAGGGGATTTGGGGAAATCGGGGGGGGGAAATTTGGGGGGAATTTGGGAGGAGTTGGGGGAAATTTGTGAAAGTAGGGGGGTTTGGGAGGAAATGGGGGCAATTTGGGGGTTTAGGAGGAAATTGGGGGAGATTTTGGAGAAATTGAAGCAATTTGGGGGCAACTGGGGGGGAAACTGGGGCAATGTGGGGGAAATTCTTCTGCGTTGTCTCCGTGGTTCTCCCACAGATGCAGAGATTCCATCCCTCCCTGCTCCGGTTCTCCAGCTGTCAGTCCAGGCTGGAGCAGCAGAGCTGCAGCCACTGATGTGAAAGGACAGCACCGGGAAAGCCTGGAATGCTCTGGAATGGCACCAGCTCCCTGCCAGCTCGAGTTTTCCAGTGGAAGTAACAAACAGGGTCCTTGGTTTCCCAGAAATGGAAACCTTCCCTGCTCATTCTCCACCCCGGCTTAAAAGCTTGGATAGAATGGAAAGTGGCTCTTTTGGGATTGTTCAGCCTGGAGAAGAGGATTGGGGTGACCCAGTGGTGGCTTTCCAGGATCTGAAGGGGCTGACAAGAAAGATGGAGAGAGACTATTTCCAAGGGCCTGGAGCGACAGGACACAGGGAATGGCTTCCAGTGACACAGGGCAGGGATAGATGGGATACTGGGAAGGAATTCTTGGCTGTGAGGGTGGGGCTGGAATAGGATTCCCAGAGAAGCTGTGGCTGCCCCTGGATCCCTGGAAGTGTCCAAGGCCAGGTTGGAGCAACCTGGGCTAGTGGAAGGTGTCCCTGCCCACGACAGGGGTGGCACTGGATGCTCTTGAAGGTCCCTTCTACCCCAACCCATTCCTTGGTTCTCTGAACCCCAGGGATGTGCTGATGGCAGTTCAGGGCTTCTCTCCCTCTTCATTCAAACCCTTGAGGGCACTGTTTTTACCTTCAAACTTCCATCCTTTTTGCTGGAAGTCGATCCTCCAGCCAGCAGCCCCTCGCCTGCCCCCCAGGATGCTTCTCAGAGGTTCTGCTGCCCCCAGACAGTGCCCAGACAGTCCTGGTCATGTTCTCAGCATCACCTGTGCCACCTCCCTGCCTCCCCCCCACTGCTGCAGCCACAACCCCTCTGTTAACACCCAGGGTAGGAAAACTGGTGCCTGATAAACACACCAGCTAAATTTATCCCCCCGAGCCACGTGGGGCTTTGTAAGAAGTGAGGAAGTTGCTTGACGTCAGTGGCCTGTCATAAATCAGGAATCAGTTCTCCTGCCTTCAGGTTTAGGTTGGTACAAATTCAGAGTGGGTTTGAGTATCCATGTGTGTGTGATGGATTATATTAAATAATGGGTAAAATGCTTGTTTGTTGGCCTGCAACTTGTCATAAATAGTGGAGAGAGCAGAGCTGGAAAGGGAGAGAGGGGTGTCACGGCGTGTGTTGGGATGAGCTGTGGAGACCTTGGTGTTTGGAGACTTGGTGACTGAGTGTCTGCAAACATCTTCAATTTGAGGCTGAGTTTCTGCTCCGTTTCTTTATTTAGAATTGGAATTCTCTTGCAAGCCAGCCTGTTTCCCACAGAGCCACGTGTTCCAGCAGAGTGACATTTTGCAGCAGCACCACTCGCTCCCCGAGCGTCGCCGCCCGGCTCCGAGTGCTGCAGGTCTGCTCCCGGTGTCCATGGCAATGGCAAACCTCAGGCAGAGATGAGATCCTCATCACATTCCAGCTTCCATATGGTTATCTTGCCTCTTCCCCAGCACTAAAACTTGCAGACCACGCACAGGTCGCTCCCCTTGTCCATGTCCCCGCATTCCCAGGAGCTGGAACTGGCGGCAGCCCCGGGCTCTGTGTCCTGAGCTGGGGGTTGATATCCTTTGAAATCCACCTTCTCCTTTCAGTCTCCAGGGCTTGCTTTGCCAAATTGCCCAGTGTGTTCCTTGCACTTTGCATTTTGTCCAGGAACAACGTTGTCAGAAGCAGTTGGTGTCAATGTGCTGAGCCCTGCAGAGCCCCTGGGCTTTCCTCTGCCCTTCCTCTGCTGTGGCTGCACAGCTTTGGAAGCAGCTCCTAAGAAAATATGAAATACGTTAGAACTGGCTGGAGGACCAGGCCCAGAGGGTGGTGGGGAACGGGGCTGCATCCAGTTGGCAGCCGGTCACTAACAGTGTCCCCCAGGGCTCAGTGCTGGGCCCAGTTCTGTTTAATATCTTTATTGATGATTTAGATGAGGGGATTGAGTCCATCATCAGCAAATTTGCAGATGACACTAAGCTGGGGGGGAGTGTGGATCACCTGGAAGGCAGGAGGGCTCTGCAGAGGGACCTGGACAGGTTGGAGAGTTGGGCTGATTCCAACGGGATGAGGTTCAACCAGGCCAAGGGCCGGGTCCTGCCCTTTGGCCACAACAACCCCCGGCAGCTCCACGGGCTGGGCCAGAGGGGCTGGAGAGCAGCCAGGCAGGAAGGGAGCTGGGAGTGGGGATGGACAGGGAGCTGAACAGGAGCCAGAGTGTGCCCAGGGGGACAAGAAGTCCAATGGATCCTGGCCTGGCTCAGGAACAGGGTGGCCAACAGGGCCAGGGAAGTGATTCTGCCCCTGGACTCAGCACTGGTGAGGCCACCCCTGGAGTGCTGTGTCCAGTTCTGGGCCCTGAGCTCAGGAAGGACATGGAGGGGCTGGAGCAGGGCCAGAGAAGGGCAACGAGGCTGGGGAAGGGACTGGAGCACAAGTGCTGGGAGGAGAGGCTGAGGGAGCTGGGGGGGCTCAGCCTGGAGAAGAGGAGGCTCAGGGGAGACCTCCTCACTCTCTGCAACTCCCTGACAGGAGGGGGGAGCCAGGGGGGGTTGGTCTCTTTTCCCAGGCAACCATCAGCAAGACAAGAGGGCTGGGTCTGCAGCTGTGCCAGGGGAGGGTCAGGTTGGAGATTAGGAAGAATTTCTTTGCAGAGAGGGTGCTCAGCCATTGGAATGGGCTGCCCAGGGAAGGGGTGGATTCTCCATCCCTGGAGGTTTTTAAGCAGAGACTGGATGTGGCATCAGTGCCATGGGCTGGGAACCACGGCGGGGTTGGATCAAGGGTTGGACTGGATGATCTCGGAGGTCCCTTCCAACCCAGCTGATTCTGGGATTCTGTGATTCTCTGATTCTCTGATTCTGTGATTCTCTGATTCTATGTTGCCCATATTCCAGCAGCCTCAACACTCCCATTATCTCAGAGGATGAGCACATTTTTCAGCTTTTAAGAGCTTAGTGAAGCTCTTGTTGGTTTGGTTTTGACACAGCAGCGAAAGACTCTTTGTGGTGCCACTGAGCCTTTCCTCTCCAAAGAGGTAATTTTTGGTCTTTGCTTTCCCACACTTGCAGGTTATTACAGGACTAAAAGGATGCTGCTGATACTTAATTTTTATATTATTTTTCTTCAAAATATACATTAAAGGTGCTGGGAGCTATAGCAGTCTTGGGAGCTTAATTCCTTTTGAATGAATTTGGAAGTTGCTGAGCAACTTCGGGTAAAATTAACAAACATTGTAAATAATTTATCCAGATTTCCCTCTGGCCGAGTATCCATTTCAATATTGTTCTATGATAATGCAGAGCTAAGGAGTACAAGATATACAAGAATACATTTATTTTTTTGCACATTTTGGGGTTTTCTGTGTGGTTTGAGATGTTAAAATTTCCTGTTGTGTTTGATATTGCGCCGAGGGGATGAAGAGCTTTAACATGAGAGGGAAGGGGTTGGGTGACCTTTATATGGTGGGAATAGAAATCAAATCTGGGTATTTAGATCTGGGTATTTAAAGCACTTTCTCTGATAGCCTCCAGGTTTTCTACAAGTGTGTTTAAAAAAAAAGGAAAAAAAACAAACCTGAATTTCAACCCCCCCAAAAATAACTTGTGAATTGCTGCCCAGTTGAGTGTAAAGTTTTAGCTTTGTTATTTGTGTTCTATGTGGGATTTGTAGATTGGGGGTCACCTTCAACTTGGCTTTGTTCAAAGACTGGTCCTTTCATGGAAGATCCTTTGACCAAGTGGGATCTCACCCCACTTTTATAAACACAGTGGAAATATTGGAGGTGTGTGGGAATGTTTTCAAAACCACCCCAAAGTTTCTTAAACAGGAATGTTTTATCAAATCTGAGGGGAATTCAGAGAGTTTTGGGTACTTGAGCCTGGAATTCTCCTGTGTAACATTCTGTTGTGTAAATATTAGCACATCCATGACCCAAGTTAGACAGGAGTAAATTGAGTTCTGGGATTCTTTGACCTCCTGGAAGTTGAATTCTGACAAAGCCACGTCCCCTCCTCTGTGGGTGCTGATGTTCCCCTGTCTCACACAGTGATTTTAGCTCGGGGTATAATCATTCTGCAGGTGGAAATGTTACACTCGGCTGATTCTTAGCAGCAACCAGGTTAATCCTCAATCCCTGCAATCCTTGCACCTTGATTCAACATAATAAGGTTTAAATAGTTAAAGATCTGTTAATATTACAGTTATATTCCTTCTCCTGCTCCTGCATCCTCCCCCAAACCCTTGGTGCTCTTCAGGCTTGTCGTTGATGTGATAAAACCCCTGGAGTTGAGCACTTGGCACATAAGAAGGTAAAGCCCAGGCTGTGGCTGCTGCTGCTGCTGCAGATGGTTTCACTTCTGGACAGGGCTGGAAGGGAGCAGGTTTTTATCCCCTCCTGTGCTCAGCATGGAGAGAACTTCTGTCAGAGCAGGGCCAGCAGAGGTGGCAGCAGATGGTTTCATTCATGACCAGGAGTCACACTCAGCCCCTCTCCTGCCTGTTCTCACCATCATAACCATGGGCAGAGCAGCAAATGATCACTATGGCCAAGATTAAACCCGGAATTAGGATCTTTGTGGTGAAATGTGGATTTATACTCTGATACAGAGGTTTTTTTCTCCCCTCTCACCTAATGTCTTCCCCTGCTGTACTTGTACCTCACATGTTTGACTCTGTCTCTCTCTGTATCTGATCTCCAGCATCATGTTGCAAATAGAAGCCAGAAATCAGTGCCTGGGGTTGTAATCCCTGTGTGACAACCTGGGCTCATCTTCCCTCCCAGAACAGGAACCCTTGATCCTTCTCAGCCAGAGCCTCACTGAAGTTCCTGAGTGTCTGTGAGCATTAACATTCCCCAGAGCTGCTGCCTCATGAAAAGGGTAAAATGACCTCTTGCCTTCCCCAGAACCCTGAAAAGAGGGGATTCTTCCAGGGCCAGTAACACCAGTCCCAACATGGCAAAGCTCTGCCTTGCTGGAGGAAATGAATTCATCTTGATGTCTGAGCCCTTTCGCGGCTCCTCTCGCTCCCGATTTTCAGCCTCTCCAATTTTGACACTGCCCTGCCCTGATTTCCATCAGTGCTGCTCCTTTGCAGTGCAGCTGGAGCTGAATGGGAGGGTGGGACAGGCTGTGCCTCCAGGGCCATGTTCAGGCTGTGTAAATCCTGCCTGACCTTTTCCAAGTGACAAGGCCTCGGGCTTTGGCAAAGCCTGAAAGGAAGCACCAGGTAGAGCAGGGACCGGTGGGAAATGAGTCCTGCACTTGGCTTTTAGGTGCCTGAATTAGTGGCATGCAGGTATAAGGGTAGGGAGGGTGAAGGAATAAGTTTGTTTTAGAGGTGGGGGGACTGTTCCCTCAGACTTGAAGCCCATTTGAAATCAAGTTCCCTTCCATTTGAAGTCACAGAATAACTGGCTCATCACTGTGGGCACTCAGGATGCTTTTTGCTACATCCCAATCCAGTTTCCTTGGATTTCTTTAAAAGATTTACTTATTTCTACTTTTTGTGCAAAGCTCTGCTCTTGGAGGTCATGTTTATGGGTGGTGCTAACTTCTGGTCCTCACTTTCACTACTTATGTGACAAAGTTTTACCTTTTCTTCAGGTTGTGCAGAGTTAATTCAACTGTACTAAAAGAAGTCACTTGTAGGGTCTTGTACTAAAAGAAGTCGCTGCAGACCTTGGACTAAGTGTAGCCCGTTTTATCCTACAACATTTCTCTTTGTGAGCACTAATTTCTACCTCAGGGAGTTTGGGGTTTTGTCTTGCACCTTTTCCTTGCCCTCCTGACCTTCCTGACAAAACTGGGTGCTGTGCTGCTGTCAAAGCCACAATGAATGAAACGGAGCCGTGGGCCAGACCAACTGAGCCTTTCCTCCCGTTACAGAGTGTTCAAAGCTACCCAAGAAAGGAGAAGTGACTGCCTGACTTGGATGAAAAGCCTTGGCAAGGGGCCTTGAAGAGGCCACTACAGAGAGAACCTGAAAGCCGAGGTTTGAGAGGCGCTCGCAGCTCGGAGTCGGCGCTTCAGAGCAGAGCCACCACACACCCGTGGCCAGGCTTTGTGTGGCTTTGTGCTCAGCCCCAGCCTGATCCCAGCAAACTGTGGAGAGCCACAACAAGGAGAAGCTGCCTGACCTTGGAGGGCAGGAGGTGGATGCAATAATGAGACCAACCCCGCCCTCAGATCCATCTGTGGCCGCGGGTGGGACGTGCCCTCAGGGCCCTCACTAAGGACAGGGTGGGGACAGAGCAAAGGTTGGGGAGGCTGTTCTGACTTTGTAGGCCTTCTCTTTGTCTTCTTCCAAAGTTGCACAGAGAGCTCAAAGCTCGTTGATGCCCCAAGGCCGAGTGTTGGATCCGACACGTCGGCACAACTCGCTGCCGAGTTGGTTGGAACACTTGGACAGCTTGTCTTAAACACAAGGCAGAGGTTACTTAAACCTGCACCAGGGTGGGGTTTCAGATCAAATACAACATCAGCACTCCCCTCTGGATGAATTAATACAGAATTAGAACATTACAGAGCAAGTGGTGTTAATCTAAGGCTTAATTATCTTGTAGGAATTGCCTCCTACTGTTCACTGCAGCAGCATCCAAAGAAACCATGGAATGCCTTAGTGCCCTGAACATCAGCAAGAGATGAGATGTTTATCTCATGGAATGGGTCACCTTGACTTGGTTTCTCTTTGTGGAGACAGAGCTGTTCAGCATTAATTTTATGTTTAGTGTTTGTGCAGCCAGTGATGATTTAGCTCAGGGTTTCCTTCTTGCTGATGTGTTCCTTGAAGCTCAGAGCTGACCTTTAGATTTTTATGAGGTTGTCATGTCACAGGAACAACTGGAGGAGGGAACGGGCCTTTGGAGGGAATGCTGAGCTCAGTCCCCAGCACTTGACCAAGGACAGTGTTAGCAGAAATTATTATTTTATGAAAATACTTCTTATGACCCTCTGGAGCAGTCACTGTATTTTGTGGCATAACTGCCACCAAAATGACTTGTGGAACCTGAGAGCCAACACCCCTCCCCAGGGCTGTCTTTGGGGCACAGACACCCAGTGACTCTGAAGGGAATGAGGCTGATGGGCCCCACGGGTGCTTTGCCTTTCTCCTGCCTGGAAGGAACTCAGGGCTTGGATTCCCACTTGGAGCCTCTTGTTTCACAGGAGTGAGGGGGCTCAGTTCTAGATTCAACTTTATCCTGACAGTTGATATTGTGCCTTTTGCAAGGTTGCAAAGGAGTGAGCACAGAGCAGCAGTGGGTCCAAGTGCAGGGAGGAATCCGTGACCTAAAATCTCTCCTGGGAATTAAAGATGGCCAAAATCTCCTGAAGTCTTGCCTGAAAACTTGAATGGAAAGAGATTTATAAGGGAGTTTTTTATGTTGAATATCTTCAGGCAGTGATGGGTTAGGAGCCAGTAAGATAAAAGGCAGTGCAAAGCACTTGGACATTGTTCAGTTTATTTAAAATCCCTCTGTATTTCTGGTGGCACAGGAGCCTGGTCAGTAGTAAACTGGGAAGAGGATGTTTAAAAGGTGAGTTTCAGTTTATTTAGGCCATCACTTTAACTTCCTTCGCACTGTAAACTTTGAGAGGTGTCTGTATTTCAGTGCTGGAGTGCAGCTGTGGGTAAATAACCCGGGCTATAAAACAGGAGATGCACTTGGTACAGTGGGATGGGAAACGTGGAGGGGCTTTGGGAGGAACAGCCCGGGCAAAATCCTGCTTTTAGTCAAAGCAGCACTCAGGGACATTTATGCTCCTCGAACAAAATAACTGAAATTGCTGTGGATTTGCATTGATGGAACAGAGCAAATTGGCCCATTATCAGCTCTTCCTTGTGGAAAAGGCACTTTGGGAAAACGACACCGGAGCAGTTTGAGTGCAAACTGGGTCTGAGCTGCCTCAAACTCAGCCCGCGGGGAGGAAAGCTGCTTCTCACTTCCTTCTCTTTGAAACTTGAAAGCACCTGCAGGGTGTCATGCAGGGGTCTCTTAAAACTCATCAGCAGCTTTAAAAGAACAAACAAACAAACAAAAAAAAAAAAAGAAAGGGAAGTTTTGGATTTTTTTTTTTTTCCCCAGTGGGGGAGCTGGTTGCCACAGGGTGTTTTGGAGGACAAAATTTCAAATTATTTCAGGGAGAGATCCTCACAAAAGAACAGCCTCCAGGGCCCAATAAACACAGGGGACAATGGAAATTCTTCTGCCTTGGAAAATCTACAAGTCGCTGTTTCCTTGGAAATTGGAAAGAAGGGCTCATCCCTTGTGTTTCCTACGTGTTTCCTGAGTGTCCACCAAGACACAGAAGTGACCTTGGAATCTCTGGACCTTCAGCCTGGCCCATCACAGCCATCCTTTTGGCTGCCATGAGCAAGAGGCACTGAAATGTTTAAGGAAAAACAGAAGAAAAATGGGAATTTTGCTCTGCCGGAGCCCAATCCGTGTTTAGAAAATGCTCCGTGGCTTTCAGGCCAAGAGGAAGGTGTAAGGAAATAATTGTAGAACTTATTTTTCCCGTTATCTGAAGGAAACTTGTGTGTGTTGAGTCAGTGTTTAGTTTTGACTGGGGGAGACACTGAATTATCTTGGAGCTGGAATGTTCTCCTTTGGGGAATGGAGGCCACTGGTGACTCTTCCCCAAAACTTCCACTCAAAACCTATTTTTTGCATATCCTTGAGCTTTCAGTGAGTTGGGAGGGGGAGAAGAGGGTGTGTGGGTTTTGTTTTTTGAGTTCTTTACCTTTTTTTTCCTGTTTTTTTATTGTGGGTTTTTTTTTTCGGAGAAGGCACAAAGGCAGAAACCTTTCCAAATGCCATTCCTCCCTCAGCCTTCCTCCTGCAGCTCCCTCAGCCCTGCCACAGTGGGAGGATCAGAGGATGAGCACAGCCACGACCCAGCTCCCACAGAACATGAGCTGAGGTGGAGATTTATTCCTGGGAGAGCCTCCAGATCCCGATTTCCTGCTGTCACTGCCCTGGTGCTGAACAAACTCCTGTTTATATTTTCCGTGGATGGCGACAGAGGAGCCTTGGAGGACAAGGAGCAGGGTGGGAGGTTCCAGGGTGGGATGAGAGGAGCTTCAAGGTCTCTTCCAACCCAAACCATTCCATGTTTCCAGGAAGCAGCAAATCTGTGTTCAGCAGCTTTTCCTGGTGCTCTTGTCCTGTGTTGCCCACACGATGGAATTGGTTTTTAGGTTCTGGAAATACAAAATGGGTCCTTCCCAAATAACTTGGATGCCTCCTAATCAGAACTGGAAGGGAATGGCCTGGCTTCAAGGCACTTTGCTGCAAGAGGTTTGCATTCAAAGTGAAGGTATTATTTATTCCATCCTGGCAATTCCTTGCTCTCCCTGTCCCTGATCCCCTTGGAGCAGGGACGTGAAAACATCGGGATCATCAGGATTGTCTCCATTTATTCAGCCTCTATGAGGGCTGATTTAACTTAATAACTCTCCTGTAGCCAACTTGGATAACAGGACAAATATCTGCTTTGCTGAACTGCTGTTATTTCAGACCATTTGTTTTCATTAACCCATCACTCACTTTTATGTTCCACCTCCTCCCAAAGTTACCGTGGAAATGGATTCCCAGTTCCACTGAAAGCAGCAGCAAAGCTGCTCTCCCACCCCAGAGCACAGGAGGGGCTCCTCTTGGCACCCTTTAGCTTTTAATTCCTACATCATCCCTCCATTTCTGCACCCCCACGGGCTTTTTGGTTCGCTTGGAAAGAATGGGGATGGAAAAAGCTGGGAATTGCAGAGTGCAAGTGGGCTGGAGAGCCTTTTTGAAGGGCATGGAGGGATAGGACAAGGGGGGAATGGTCTTAAGTTGCAGGAGGGAAGGATTAGATGAGATGTTGGGAAGAAATTTTTCCCTAGGAGGGGGGGTGGGATGGAATTCCCAGAGAAGCTGTGGCTGTCCCAGGATCCCTGGGAGTGTCCAAGGCCAGCTTGGAGCAACCTGGGCCAGTGGAAGGTGTCCCTGCCCATGGCAGGGGTGGCACTGGATGGGCTTTAAGGTCCTTCCAACCCAACCCATTCCATGATTCCATGGGACTGAGTCTTGCCTTAGACTCTGATTTGATCCTGATTTCCACAGCCTGAGCATCCCCAAAATCCCACCTGGAGGTAAGGAAGTCTTGCTGGTGTTTTCATCCTCCTGATCTTTTCCTCCATTTGCTCTGTCCCTGATCCATTGTTTTTATAGAACAAAAGAAATCAACCCTTGGGAACATCCCTGTTTTAGGACACTCTTCCCATCATTACACCTTTGTCCCCTGTGGTTTTCTCCTGCTGAAATCCAGGGACTGGGGGAGCCTTTGTGAGGGGGGGGGGAGATGCTGCTTCGAGTCCGAGAATCAAAAGCAGGGAAATCTATAAAAACCTCTTCATTACCATTCTGACAATTTCGTGATCTTAAAACAGAGAGGAAAGGATGTTACACACAAGGTTTGTGCAGTTTCTGAAAAGAACAACTGTTTTTCCCAGGATTTCACCAGCACTGACAGGTTTCCCTGAACAATTCGGTGAAGTGACAGTTTTTCAGAGCAAAGAGATTCTTGCCAAGGTCTGATGAGCTCCAAGAAGGAGAAATCTCGAAGTGCTCTGCAGTTTTTAAAGCAGTTTTAGATCCCATTTTACCATCAGGTGCCATCACCTGGGACAAGGGGATCCCTCCAGGTTGGGCCAAGCTCCTGTTTGCAGAGTGTTCATTGATAAACTCTGCAGCAAACCAGGGAAACAGGGATGCCCAAAATGTGGGGGTTGAGCTCAACCAGCAGGAGCTCAGTGCTGGGAGATGAGATGGTCTGACAGCCCTTTGGGAGCTGGGGGAAGGAAGGAAGAATTGGTTGGGAATTGTTTTCAATATTCTGTCCCTTTTCATATTTATTTTGCCCCTTCTCCCCCTTTCTCCCTCCTTCTCCTCCTTTTTCCCTCTCTTCTCCCCCTTTCTCTCCTTCCCTCTCCCCTTCCCCCCTTCCTTCTTCCCCTTTTCCCCCTTCTCCTTTTTCCCCCTTCCCTCTCCTCCTTTACTCCCTTCTTTCTCCCCCTTTCCCCCCTTTCTTTCTCCCCCTTTCCCCCCTTCCTTCTTCCCCTTTCTCCCCTTTTCTTCTCCCCCTTTCCCCCCTTCCTTCTTCCCCCTCCCCCCTTGTTCTCCCCCTTTTCCCCCTTTCTTTCTCCCCCTTCCCTCTTCCCCTTTCACCCCTTTCCTTCTTCCCCTTTCCTCCCCTTCCCCCCTTTCCTCCTTCCCTCTTCCCCTTTCCCCCCCTCCTTCTCCTCTCTTTTCCCCCTTCCTTCTTCCCCTTTCCCCCCTTTTCTTCTCCCCCTTTCCCACCTTCCTTCTTCCCCTTCCCCCCCTCTTCTTTCCCCCTTTCTTTCTCCTCCTTCCTCCCCTCCCTCTCCTCTTTCCTCCTTCCTTCTCCCCCTTTCCCCCCTTTCCTTCTTCCCCTTCCCTCCTTTCCTTCTCCCCCTTTCCCCCCTTCCTTATCCCTCTTTCCCCCCTTTTCTTCTTCCCCTTTCCCCCCTTTTCTTCTCCCCTTTTGCCCCCTTCCTTCTCCCCTTTTGTCCCCTTTCTTCTCTCCTTCTTTCCCCCCTTTCCTTCTCCCCCCTTTCCCCCCTTTCCTTCTCCCCCCTTTTCCCCCTTCTCTTTTTTATGCCCTTCACTAAGAGATCCCCTCCCTGGCTGCTCTAATTCTGTTGTGCCTGATTTCCATGGAGCAGTTCCACATCCTGATTTCCATGGAGCAGTTCCACATCCTGATTTCCATGGAGCAGCTCCACATCCTGATTTCCATGGAGCAGCTCCATGTCCTGATTTCCATGGAGCAGCTCCACATCCTGATTTCCATGGAGCAGTTCCACATCCTGATTTCCATGGAGCAGCTCCACATCCTGATTTCCATGGAGCAGCTCCACATCCTGATTTCCATGGAGCAGTTCCACATCCTGATTTCCATGGAGCAGCTCCATGTCCTGATTTCCATGGAGCAGCTCCATGTCCCACCCGAGCTGTGCTTGACTTTCTCCTACCCCTGAACCTTGTCCCAAATCATCCCTTTAGCTGAAGCAATTCAGTCTAAATTTAAGAATTCCTGTCTGTTGACAGGCAAGGGAATTTTTCAACAGGTGGGCTCAGACGGGAAGCAGATTCCTGCCAATTGGCTCCGTGGAATCAGGTGGATGAAACATTTCTTGCCTGGGATAGAAGCAGCTTGTGAGGTTTGAACATCCTTCTGAGCATTCTGCTTCCCAGCTCAGCTCTGCAATCTGTTCCAAACGGGCTCCTTTGAGTCCTTCCCTGCTGGAATGGAGCCATTCTGTGCAGCTAAAAATCAACATTTCACATGTGCGGGGTGTGGAAGTTTGGGATTGACCTGTCAAAACGTTCACAGGGTGGAAAATACAGGAATTGCTGCGATGGTTTTGGGGTTGTCAGCTTGGCAGGGGTTTGATGGGAACTGGGTGGACTTCAACAGCCTGGCCTGCTTTGGTTGGAAATAACGGAGCAGAAGGATTGGGATGGGATTTGCAGGAGTCCAGGGCTTCTTGCAGTGGCTGTGCTGTTTGACAGCAATGGGAATACTGGGGTGACTTGATGGGAATGGATTTATCCTCCTTGAAAGGCTCATTTTCCTCTCCTGAGCTGCAGACGGAGCAGATTGACCTCCCTGAGCTGGGGCTGCTGCCTGGGGACTCCTCACCCGGGGGGGTTGGGAAGTTAAATCCCAGAAACACGGAATATTCTGGCTTGGGAGGGACCCAAAAGGACCATTGAGTCCAACTCCTGGCCCTGCACACCCAGAATATTCCAGGTTGGAAGGACCCCCAGGGATCTCGAGCCCAACCCTGGAGGGAATGGTCACAGCCACACCATGATCTGCACCACCTTCTGCCCAAATGTGTGGGTTGGGAAGAGCTGGGAATGCTCTTGGAGCAGCACTTCTGGACAGGTGTTTCTGCTGGAAGCAGCAAGGAATGTGGCAATGGGAAGGCTTGTTCCAGGTGTGGGTCCTGTAGTGCACTCACCTTCCTCCTGCCTCGGGAATGAGCCCTGGGATTGCCCATGGACCTGCTCTAGAGGTGAGAAAATCCTGGGAACAGGACCATGATCCAGGTCTAGCAGTCCAACAGATGGGAATTCCCAGCCAGGAATCAGTTAAAAAGAAATAAAGCCCCCCTAAATACACATCCTGCATTTCCCTCCTGCCCACACCCACACTGACATCCCTGCCAGGGCAAAAATGCCCCCCCTGGGTGCCAGGGCAGGGGCAGCAGCTCCTTTTCCATCTGTTTTTCCAGCTGAACAACAGCAGCCTGGAAAGACAAAACAGGAGAGGAAAACAGTTTGATTTGTCCCAAACCCCCCCAGGAGATGATGGAAACCTTCGGTGCTGAGAGCCAGCAAGCCCTGCTGACAAGCTGATGGGAGAAAACTAAGAATAGGAAAGCCCAAATTTGAAATTTGCTGAAATTTGGAGCAATGTTTTTTTTTGGGTTTTGGGTTTTTTTTTTCTTTTTTTTCTGAGCATATGCCTTTGCTGCCTATTTCTGTGGGGCCTTTTTTCCCCCTCTAACTGCTCCACTGGTGAATTTTGCAGATGGATCTGGGAATTGCAGCATGACCTGAGTGAGATTGTTTCGAAGCTCTTGGGCACTTGCAGGTTTTTCTGTCATTGTTGGGACGTGGGGATGCTGAACATTTGTGAAAAGTGGAGGATTGTGTGAAACCTGGTTTGAGAGCTTTTTTCCTCGGTGTGGTGACTCCTGAGGTTCCCTGGAGAGGATTTCAAGGAGCAGGTGACCCAGCAAAGGTCAAATCAATTGAGTAATGAATGAACAGGCTGAGAAATTCTTTGGAGGTGCCACTGCCCTTCATAAAATCAAACTTGTTACCCTGAAGGCAACTGAAAGAAAAAAAAAAAATCCGAAATAAATTGAAAATAGAGAAATCTACAGTGGCAAAATAAGGCTTTTGCTTTAATCCATGGAACCAGTTCTGTGGGAATGTCATTTCTCCCCCATCAGTGGAAGTCTGTGAGATATTGAAGGTTTATGAAATATTGTATTCCAGGCTGCTGGAAATTGGATGGAGGGATGGCTGAATGCTCTGACTTGTGTTATTGGTTACTTCATAATTCATAAATCATTTGTCAGTTGTTGAGGATCAAATATCCTTCAAAACAGCAAAAAAGGTTGTGCAGTTCATGAATTATTCCCTGAAACATTTTCAGACCTTAGTCCCCAGCCTAAAATCAGTTGGGAACTGAGGCTCTACCCTTGGATTCAGCTCCAAGGCCAGAGCAAGTCCAATCTGCTGGTTTGCAGAAGGGTTTTTGGGATCTCAGCTTACCAAAAGGATCTCACCTTAAAAAGGATCCCTGTTTTGAGGGCAGGGAGAGAGTGTTGTTGGAAAATTGAGTATAATTAAAGCATTTCAGGTGCTTGAGCAGCCTCTGGAGTTGTCAGTTTGTGGGATCTCAGGAAAGATCACTGTGGGGTTCAAAGAATTTGAGGTGAACACGGAATTAAGGGGCTGTTCCTGCCTGGTGTCCCTTTTGGGGTGGGGGGCACTGACCCACCAGGAGTGTGGATCCACCTCAGGAAGTCCTGGAGCATTGGAGCACTCTCAAAAAGCCTCTCTTTGTGTGGGCTGGGATTCAGCATCTTTTCCAGTCCTCAGGCAGGGATGAGTCTTTCCTTGCATATTTTATCCCCTGTTCCCTCTTTGCTCCTCAGGATTCTGAGGAACTCAGTTCCTTCCCTGGGGTGTCACTGGGTGCTTTGAATCCTGACTTTTCACCTTCCCTGTGCTCCAGGGGAAAAGCAGGATGGCCACAGAGGGATTGGGTTTCTTTGGCTCTCCAGGATGTGCTGCTGGGCTGGCTGTGATGGGCAGGGTGGGGGGCAGCTGTTGATTTTGAGCAGTGATTTTATTAGAGAGCCCAATCCCTGAGCTAAATTGGGGTGAGAGTTTTATCTCTGAGCCCTGACCCTGCCGGCCCTTGTGATGGAAACTAAACCCCAAGGGCTCTGCAGGGACAGCAGCAGGTTTTAACAAGGGGATTTAGTGCCTTGCAGGTCACACAGTGACAGCAGGGGGTTGTTGGGACTTTTTCTTCCCTTGCTCTGAGGTGGAGGGGTGACATTTGGGGCCCCCGGGTGGAGCCATCGATCAGTCAGAGCAGAATCCAGAATGGTTTGGATTAAACGTGATGGATGAACAAGTCTGGCCTTGGATTAACCTGCCACCTTTGGGGCCCAGCAGCAATGTGGGAGAGATGGATTCCTGGAGCCTGCAGCAGCTGCTGGGCTGGGGCACTCCAGGAATTCCCAGGAAAACCTGGGACTGGCCGTGCCAAGGTGTCCTCAGTGCCCGGTGCTTGTTCTCCATCCCCTTTGTCCTGTCCAGGAATGAAGCTGCTCCAGCCCTCTGGCATTTCAAGCCATGTCCCTTTTCTCCCCCTCCTTTTCTCCCCCCTTTTCCCCGTTTTTCCCTGGATTTGAGGCTTCTCCTGAGCCTCAGCTGGGGCTGAGCAGGGCCAGTAGGGAGGTGGAAAACACGGATCATCCAGAAACCTAAAGCTGAGACTCTGCTTTCATTTCCATGAAACTCTTCTTTCCCACCACATTAGAGAAAGTCCAGTTCCTCCTGGAAAAATCCCACTGAGGGAATCCCGCTGATTCCCCCAAACCTTTGTTATCCTTTTGTGGGATTGTGATCCGATGCTGCTCCCTAATTGTAGCTGAGCCCAGAAGGATATAAAACATTTCATCTTAGTTAAAAGCAGCAAAATTCTCTGAGAATTCTTCCCCCCTCTGTGTACACATTAAACTGCATCAGATCAAAACTTCCTTTAAATGTTTGGGAGCGTAGAGATGTTTTCCCTTTCATCCCAGCCGAGGCTTTTGTTATTCCAGGCACTGAATAAATCTGCTCCTGCCCTTAGGAACTTAATTGAATTTTTCCTTTTTGTTGTAAATATGCAAACAGGATTTTTTTTATATATATATATTTTTTTTTTTGCCCATGTTGAAAGTGGAAAACGAAAGAGCAACAGGCCAAATTTGTCACATTTGAAGCAATGTGGCACCTGGGCCCTTCAGCACAATGACAGCCCAGTGTCCTGGAGAGAGAAGAGCTGTGGAGGGAGGAGAGGTCGTGACAAGGTCTCCTCTTTGGGGGGATTTATCAAAGGAGATTTGAAATGTGCAGTTTTATTTCAGTCCGGGCTGTTTTCTGCACCGTCTCCGAAATGGGTCATTGTATTTTATCAGCAAAACACACTGTTGTCGTTGTCCAAAGGATTCTCAACAATCAATATTATCTTTTCTGAGGGGAAATAATAACATTTTGTGAGTGTCTGGAGTCAAAGTGATTCTCGGTGCTTATCTGCACTTTGTTTTCTCTCATCCTGCAGTAAATCCAGTCACTCTTTGCTCGTGGACCAAATTGATCCATAAACATTTCATTACCAGCAAACATGTTGCTCTCCCATCGAGGGTTTTATTTCTCTGATGTTAATTTGCATCCAAAACCAAACGCAGGGGCGGCAGATAATGAAACCAAAGCTCCTGTTAACAGACAGAAACCTGAAACTGCATTTTCTTCCTATTTTTAAAGTAATTTAAATGCACATCAGACCAATCTGCTGCTTCACTTTTGAACCCCACGAATCTTGTATCATTTTTTTTCCTGGTAAATAACCCAGGTCAGCCTGGAGGGGGGAGGGCTTTGTGCCAGAGGAGCTGAGTTTTATGGATTTCCCTCTGGCAGGAAAGGAAGGGGAGCTTTGATCTCCCAGCCCTCGGGCAGGTGCCCTCACTACAAAGGTTTGTGTAAGAGGAGCAATCACAACTCCTGCCACAGCTTCAGGAGAAACCCGGGGCCACTGCGGCTTGGGAAGGAGAGGGCACAGCCCCAGCTGTGTGGGGAGGGACTCTGAGCCAGAGAAATGGTTCCTTCTTAAACTCAGTCCAAGCAGCTCTCAGGGACAGGGGGGGAATTGCTGGGGGGTCTGTGCAGGGCCAGGAGCTGGATGGATGATCCTGGTGGGTCTCTTCCAACTCAGCATATTCCTGGATTCTGTGAAACTTCCTTAAACTTGAATATCTGTCTTGGCCCTGCAGCTCAGAGGGGCTGGAAACCCATCCCAACAGCCCTGGCTGCTCCATGGAGGGGACAAGGAGAGGCTGGAAACCCATCCCAACAGCCCTGGCTGCTCCCTGGAGGAGCCAAACAGGGGCTGGAAACCCATCCCAACAGCCCTGGCTGCTCCCTGGAGGGGACAAGGAGAGGCTGGAAACCCATCCCAACAGCCCTGGCTGCTCCCCAGAGGAGCCAAACAGGGGCTGGAAACCCATCCCAACAGCCCTGGCTGCTCCATGGAGGGGACAAGGAGAGGCTGGAAACCCATCCCAACAGCCCTGGCTGCTCCATGGAGGAGCCAAGTAGGGGCTACAGGGTCTTGGCTGGGATTTAGGGACCTGGCTTGGTTCTGAATGTGCTGCAGGGACAGAAGGGAGCCCACGGCAGTGTAGGAAGGAATCACAGAGTGGTTTGTGTTGGAAGGGAACTTAAAATCCATCTAGTTCCATGGGCAGGGACACCTCCCACTGTTCCAGGTTGCTCCAAGCCCTGTCCAGCCTGGCTTTGGACACTTCCAGGGATCCAGGGGCAGCCACAGCTCCTCAGAGCAGCCTGAGGAGGTTGGGGAATGCTGGGCCTGCCCTGGAGCTCTGCTGCTTTTGGGGGCAACACTCAGGATGACTCCGGGGGGACCCTGAGGGGCTGCTCAAGGCCTGAACTCTGCCCAGGAGCAGGTCAGGAGGGGGGCAGCTCATGGGCAGCCCCAGAAGGACCCTGGGAACAGCTTGGTTGTGGTGATCCATGGAAACTGGATTTGCTGAGCAGCTCTGGAGATTGGAACCAGGGCTCTGCACTGCAGGACAACAACGAGGAGCTGGGAAAGCACTGGAGCCCTGAGACAGAGATGAAAAACTGCCTTTAGAAAGCTTCTCTTGTGAGGCTGCAGAGGGGGCGAGGGTTGTGTTCAGCTCGAGCAAATTGTGATAAATTACCCTGGAAGTAACTACTGTATTAGGCATGACATTGTTATTAAACACATGTTCGGATCAGCAAATTCCCCCTCTGTTCAGGAGCTAGAGGACAACGGGCATCCTTTCCTGGCTGCATTCTCCCACTGATCATCAGTGCCCTGCTTCCCTGAGTTGTGGGACTGGCATTGTCCACGGAAGAAATAGGAATTTGCATTATAGAACAGCCATGTCTGTTTTGATTAAGAACAACACTTTCCTCTGCTCTCCTGTTTCCATGAATATTTAAGTTAATTAAGCCCAGCAAAGATTTCATTTCAGCTTAATGACTTCTAAATGTGACTTCTTATGTCTGTGGAAATGAGTGAAACACGACAGGCACAGCTCTTAATAGCCCTAATGATGGGATTGATGCATCCCAAGAACAGGGGGCAGCAGGATTTGCTCCTTAGGAGCTCTTCCATCCCTGAGCCGGTGCTGGGAGGTGGATTGACCCGGCTGGAGGCTCCAAAGCTGCTCCATCACTTCCCTCCACAGCTGGAAAGGGGAGAGAAAATACAGCAAAAGGGCTGGGGCAAAGGTGTTGGACAAATTGTGGGCAATGCCACTGCAACCCTGAGTGGTTTGGAGCACTGAAGAGCACCTTGGGTAGGTGGATATCAGCTCATCCAGAAAAAAAAGGGATAGGGAAGAGGTCAGAGATGCTCTCAGGATATTCTTATATTTCAGTAATTTAGGGGAGGGGGGTTGCAGGTAATGATGGCAGCAGACAGAGATCCTTCTTTGTAGCAAATAGGTGGAATTGGATTTGAATTTTTTGTCAGCCCAACTTCCAAACCTGACTGTCTGAGCTGGAATTTGGAATTCTGCATCAGAATCAGAGTGTGAGCCCAGTTTGGGAAGTGGTTGGACATGCTTGAAAAATGAGTCCCTTCAGGATGCAGTGTTGAGGGGCTTTGTTTTAAGAAATCCCATGGCCAGAATGATTGGCTGCTTTGGAAGATCCTGCTCCTGTTTTCTTGGGCACATCTGAACCTCAGTCCCGTGGAATTCCGAGCAGCTGCTGTTAAATACAGAGTTTAAACCGGTGTCAGAGGAACTGCATCCAAAATCACCCCTCTGAGCAGGAATTCGGGGGCCCCATCAGTGACTGGGCCATCTTTGTGTCAGATCCTGGGAAGAAGAGACTTATCCACCCCAAAGAGGTCTCACACGTGCAGGAAAACATGGAAAAATGGTGCTGGTGGCAGAGACCCAGAAAGGTACAGGAAGGAATGTGGAGAGAGGAGGAACCTGAGAGCACTCCTATGTGCCCCTTACAGGCTTTTCAGCCATTCCTGAGAAATTCCTGCTCTGTTCTTCCCAGGAACGACCTCAGGAATACCTGATGGTGACTCCTGGGACAGCAGGTGAAAAGGTTCCTTTTATTCCTTGGCTGCTGCTTGAGGGAAAGGCTCAGATAATTCATATTTACAAAGATGGTTTGGAAAATAACAGCCTGGAATAATAGACATGTTTGTTGTTTTGTGGAGCAAGTTCAAGGAGCAGGGAATTCCTGGGAATCCCTGGGGCCTCCCTTTTCCTGAAGAAGCTCAGGGATGTTCAAAGGAGTGAACCAAATAAACTCTGTGCTTGGGCACTCCTCAAATTTGGTGAACAAGGCAGGGGACAAACCTGCTGTGCCCTGAATTGTTGAAGAGTCCCAAGTTATAGAAACATTTGACTCTTTTTTCCCATCCTAATCCTTCCAAGTGTTGGGAAGGGGGGGAGAGGGGGGAGATGCAGCTTCTGTCTTAAGCTGATGGGTCTTGAGTGAATTTGAATCCAGCTCAGAGAGTTGAATTGACATGTAAGTAGGTGAGTCAAGTGCTCGGGAGCCTTTCAGAACAAGCTGTAGGTGTGTTGTGATTCTCATTTATTTCTTTCTAACTCTCCTAATGGGATAAAATGTACAAGGGGGGATATAAATACCTGGATGACTAACAAGGAGGAGCTGGGACACAGCTTGAAGTGAAGCTGCATCCCCAGAGGGCCATGACAATTGGAATTAGGCTCCCTGGGAGGATGTTCCCACCTGATGGGAGGTGCTCTCCAGGGACCCCGCTGGAGTCAGTCCTGCCTTGGATTCTCCCCCCATTTCTGCTGCCAATTCTGCTTTTGGGAATGGGAATTATTTCCTTTTCCTTCCCCCCCCCCCTTTTGCTTCTGAGAACTCTGTTCCTGTGGACCCCCAGAATTCCCATCCCACCGAAGTTCTTGGGAGAGATGCTCTTCCTGGAGGGCTGAGGGGGGAGCAAAGCACTTGGCTTGTAGCATACTGACAGAAACCAGCGAATTAATTAAGCTTGGCATTAAACTGGACAATGTTTAACAGGGTTTGATGGCAGGAGAGCTGCAGGAACCCTGGGTTCTGCACTATTTTTTTTTATTTATTTATTTATTTATTTACTTATTTATTTACTTACTTATTTATTTATTTATTATTTATTTATTTATAATTTTATATAAAAATATACTTATTTTATATTTATTTATATTATATATATTTATATATTTATATATATATTATATCTATTATATATCTATTATATATATATATTTTTTACATATATTTCTCTCCATCAGAGATTAAGATGATTGATTTCCAGCTGGATTTGGGGTTGGCCCAGCCCCTGGCAGCCCCCAGCTGGGAACAAGGAGCTTTGGGATGACCTGATGTGTGTAAAAGTGACACCCAAGTGTCACTTTGAGATGGCAAAACGTGGATAAATCCAAAAAATCATTCTTTGGCTGAAGCAGGTTTGTATTTCTTTGGGGACGGAACCAAGTCTCACAAAGCATTTCCAGGATCAAAATTAGGGCTTGATATTTTGCCCCTCAAAGAATTTGTTCAAGAGGCTGATTTTTTTTTTATTATTTTTTTTTTAACCAACTGCTGGTTCTTAAAAATTCTTTCTGGTCTCGAAGTCGTGTGTGTGCAAAACCCCGCCAGGTGACCCCGTGAATAGATGAAAAACTCCCTTTGTTTTTTTTTTCCTGAGGTATCTCTGCCTTAAAAGTCCGAGGAAGATGAAAAATGGGAATATTACAAGCCTTTGTGTGCAGAACTGTCTAATGAGGCAGCTTTATCAGCAGCAATGAGGAGATTTGTCTGCGAATAGAGATTGAAAAAAAAAGCCTAAAAAGTGTCATTA
The DNA here is from genome assembly GCF_003945595.2 of Pipra filicauda. Classification (NCBI taxonomy): domain Eukaryota; kingdom Metazoa; phylum Chordata; class Aves; order Passeriformes; family Pipridae; genus Pipra; species Pipra filicauda. The sequence goes on from NW_024104894.1 coordinate 78,038, forward strand.
TTGCTAATGTGGAGTGTTTGATGTAGGCAAGAACCTTAATCTTCAGATATCCTCCAAGGCCTGATTGATACATCACTCTGTCTCACCTTAACTTGGGCTGTTATTCTATTGTGGGGATGATCCATAAGTTCAATTCACTTGCTGAACTTGTGTCCTGGAAATTCAGGAGAAAATGGCTTTAAGCTCCTTTAGATCCTGAGCTAATCTTAAAGGAATGGCTTAGATTGTAACAAAACAAGGGAGGGCTCCAAGGATCTTTTTCATATTTTAAATTCATTTTAGTTCTAGTGGGGAATATCCCATCTGAGACTTTACAGACTCAAGAATGTCTTGTCATGTTTTTAATTTGAATTGCATTTTGTGGTATGTTTTCTTTAATAGTGGGGGGCTGAGGTCTTATAGGTTTAAGATTATTTTGTCACGTTTTTAATTGCATTTTGTGATATATTTTCTCTAATAGTGGGGAGGAAAGGTGAGTGAAAGAGGTTTTGAGCAGTTTTCAATGAGATTTAGTAGAGGAGGGGGGACTTACTTGCTTGTTTGGAACTCTGAGAGTTGTCTTTTAATACCTTTAAAGTTGTTATATCATTGGCTTTCTCTGTCTGCTACCAAAATAGAGGGGTTTGCTCCCCAAATCTGTGTTTGCTCCCCAAATCTGAGGAGTTTGCTCCCCAAATCTGTGTGTCCTCCCCAATCTGAAGTGTTTGCTCCCAAATCTTTGTTTGTTCCCCAGTCTGAGTGTTTGCTCCCCAAATCTGTATTTGCTCCCCAATCTGAGGTGTTTGCTCCCCAAATCTGAAATATTTAGTCCCCAGTCTGAGGTGTTTGCTCCCCAAAACTCTTTGCTTCCCAAATCTGAGATGTTTAGTCCCCAATCTGCGGGGTTTTCTCCTCAAATATGTGTTTTCTCCCCAAATCTGAGGGGTTTGCTCCCCAAATCTGATTTTCCTCCCCAGTCTGAGGAGTTTGCTCCCCAAATCTTTATTTGCTCCTCAATCTGAGGTGTTTGTTCCCCAAATCTGTGTTTACACCCCAATCTGAGGGGTTTGCTCCCCAGCCAGAGGCGTTTGCTCCATCCCAGAGTAAATCCTGTTCCCTGGAGCATTTCCCTGTGCAAACTCCTCAGCTTTGCTCTGGGATTATTGCCCTGTGCCACAAACTCCCTGCAAGCAGCCTGGGTACTCTCTGTGTACCCTCCTCAGCCCTTCTTCCCCTCATTAGCACTGCCAGGGCAGAGGGGATGGACATAATTACCCAGGAGCTCTGGGCTGCTGGAGTGGATAATGAAAAGTGCTCCTGACATGGTCTTTTCATGCCATTAAAAACAATGAAGGTGATGATTCAAGTGCAGAGTTCCACGTGTGCTGTCAGGAGAGCTCTTTGTTCCCTGCTCCTCCTCAACCCCACACTGCTCCAACACCCCCTTTGCCCACCCAAAATCCCCTCTGCTCTTCCTTCACTGGCTCATTCCAGCTCTCACGGAATAACACCCCCTCAAGGCAAGGTTTCCTCTTGGCATCACTTCTTACAGGTCTCCAAGGGAGGAGGGTGATGATTTGGAAAGCCTTGGGTGGTTGGTTGGGGCTGGGGGGTTTCCATCCCATATTCTGGGGGGGTTTGAAGCCCTCTGGATGCTCATTCCTTCTGTGGCTTTGGCTCAGCTCGGGTCATGGAATCACAGAATCCTTCAGGTTGGAAGAGACCTTTAAGACCATCAAGGCCAACTGTCAACCCAACCCCACCACTGACCATGTCCTCCAGTGCCACAGCCACACGTTTTTTGGGCACTTCCAGGGATGGGAACTCCCCCCCCCTGCACAGCCTGATCCAGTGCTTTACAACCCTTTCCATGGAGAAATTCCTCCCAGAGGAGGCACCAAGAGATCCAGGGGCTGTTTTGCCTCTGTCATTACCCTGCAAAGGGACCTTCTGTCCCCTCCCCTGCCTCAGTTTCCCCATTTTCCATGGAAGGAGAGACTCTTCCCTCCCTGTGTGGGAATGTCCTGCTCTGTTGGTGCACGACACAGGATCACAGAGTCAACCAGGTTGGAAAAGACCTCTGGGATCATCGAGTCCAACCTGTGACCCAACCCCACCTTGTCCCCCCCACCATGGCACTGATGCCACATCCAGGCTCTGCTCAAACCCCTCCAGGGACGGGGACTCCCCCCCCTCCCTGGGCAGCCCATTCCAAGGGCTGATCCCTCTCTCTGGGAAGAACTTCTTCCCCAGGGCCAACCTAAACCTGCCCTGGGGCAGCTCCAGGCTGTGCCCTCATGTCCTGGGAGAAAAGTCTGAGCCCCCCTGGTTTCCCCTCCTGGCAGGGAGTTGCAGAGAGTGAGAAGGTCTCCCCTGAGCCTCCTCCTGTCCAGGCTGAGCCCCCCCAGCTCCCTCAGCCTCTCCTCACAGCACTTGTGCTCCACACCCTTCCCCAGCCTCGCTGCCCTTCTCTGGCCCTGCTCCAGCCCCTCCACATCCTTCCCAACCTGAGGGCCCAGAGCTGGGCACAGCACTCCTGGGGTGGCCTCCCCAGTGCCCAGGGCAGGGGCACAATCCCTGCCCTGCTCCTGCTGCCACACTCCATCCCATCCATCTCTGGGTAAAAGCCATTTCTCAGCCCCTTCCTAAAGCCCTGCCCAGCCTGGACCTGCTGCTCTCCCCGAGGAAGACACGACACACTCGGTACCTGCTTTCCATTTTGCCTCTGAACTGAGGGGAAATGAAGGGGTTTTATTTCAGCAGCAAACTACTCCTGCTTTATGTAGGAAAACCAGTTATTTTTTAATGATGCTCAAAATTTCCAGCTTATGGAGTAGCCAGTGGATAACTTGCACTCCTGGAACATTAAAAATTGAAGGAGTCTTTGGAAGTTATTTGCTGTGGAGTTAATGACACCTTTGCTGTTGACTTCTGGGGGAGTGGATGCAGTAATGTAGGCAATAAAAAAGCCACAAGGACCAGGCAGAAAACATCCAGGTTTGCCTCAGGGTTGCCTTTACATGGGACAAGATCTTCTCTCACATTCATCAACTTAATTTACATCAAACTCAATTTATAGACTTGGTGAGACTTTTTTCCCCTTATACCTTTAAAAACTCCCCAGAATTCTTCATTAAATCCTGCAAGGGGGTTCAAAACACTTAAAAATGCATGATTAATTTCTCTCCTGTTCTGTAGGGCTTTCACTGAATTGTTCAGCCTTGACTAGGATGTCCTGGGAGAATTGTGACAGAATTACTCAGAAAATTTCGTATTCAGGGAGATTTTATGCTGCAGATCTTCCTGCTCTGAAACACTGCTCAGAGAATGATGATAAGGAGGGAAAATTGTACAGGGAGGGCTCCTCTGCAAACATCTTTTCACTGCTAATGTGATTAAATGCATTTGGTAATAGCTGATGAAGATCCATTGCAATCTAGGAGAGCCTGAAAATTAGCAAGGGGATGGATTAATAGGGGCAAAAAATGACAGTCTGGGATATTGCCTTGTAAAACATCCTTTGCTTCAACTGCTCTGGCTTAGCATCGCTGGAGTCCACTTTATAAAGTGATATATAGTGGGAAAGGATGGACTGGGGATGTGACAATGAGCTGACATTTAATAAAATATCTTATTTTTGGCACTCTGGGAAGGTGTCCTGCCCAGTTCCTTCCCAGTGTTTACCTGGGAGACTCTGGGATGGGAGGAAAGGCTGATGCTGAGCTGGTCTCCCAGCAGAGGAGAGAAATGAGTCATTCCAACGGGGCTGCAGGAAGACGTGCCAAATTCTGGCAGCCAGTCTGCCTGGGGAACAGAGGGCATCTTTTTCCTCTCTAATGAGAAGGCAATATATAATATTGTGCACAATGACAGGGGCCAAACATGTCTGTGCAGGAGCTGATGAGACTGAAGGCTGCAGAGGGAGGAGCTGCAGTACACGGGCCAGAGGCAGCTCTGGAAGATGATGCTTTGCTCATGCAGAACAGTTTGAGGGGGTGGAATTGTCACCTGGAAAACACTTAGGCCAGGCTTTGAATTCCCTGCAAACTGGTGCTGGGGTGGGGCAAGAAAAACCTGCTCCCCTGCTCTCGGGGGTCCCCCCCATGGGTCACTCCAGTCCCAGAGATGGTGGGTTTGGTGAACACCCCCAGGGCTCCATCAGCACTGGGACATTTGTTGGCCTCCTGTGCAACTCTGCACACTCTGTGGGGGAACTCCTGGAGCTGGGATGCCAGGAGTTCCCACTGCCAGGTGTTCCCACTGCTCCTCCTCAGGGAGTTATGGACCAGTTGGACCCGAGCTCTGTTGCAGCACAAGTGACTTTTCTGTGCCACGTGCAGCCCAGGACGTGCTGCTATTCTCAGCACTACAACACAGCTTGAAGGGCCTCTCCTACAAAAGTCCCCTCATAAACCTCTTTGTCCCAGCATGTGCCGGGAGTAAAATCCACAAGGAAGCTGGAGGCATTTTTCCTGCAGCTTCAAGTCTCGGTTCGGAGCAAGGGCTGAATTTCAGAGCGAGTTTTCTTGGCCAGTTAAAAGGCCCGGCCTGCTGCCACTGTTCCCTTTGTGCTGAGGAGCAGAAGTAGGTTAGGGAGTAAATGAGAGTGGAGATGCTGAGCTCCCTTGATGTATTCAGTGAGGATGTTTAAAGGATGTTCTCCGTGTCGAACACGGCGCAGGACGACAGTGGGGAGCGCTGAGCCTGTGCTGCCCTGACATCTGCTGCAAACCCGCATGCCAAGGCAGCTCCACCACGGCTCAGGCCTCCTCAGGGGGAAAGTTCCTGTTGGGTTGGGTGATTTGGAATGACACAGGGGTGGTCCAAGCCCTCAGGCTTCACCTGAGTGTCCTGAAAATTGAGTTTGGGGTTGTTTCTTGACAGCGCCAACCCCTGCAGCAACTGGCTTCTGTGGCTCAGATCAATCTTATAAAAAGGTCTCCTAAACAGAAGACATCTGCATAGAGCAGTTTATAAAGTACTGGCTTTAAAGAGCCTTTCTGTGCCTTTTACTAAAAGTTTCCATGTTCTGCCCCCTGATAAAGGAGCAGCTCGAACGCTCAGTGTGAGCTTTGTGCTCCTCCAGCTCTGCAAACTTCCTTTATTTGGGGTTTTATTGGAGGCTTTCCCTGCCTGGCCAACACAAGGCTTTTGGAAAGGTTATCTTGGCTTCTGTAAAGGAAATTCTGGCTTGGATTGGAACACTTGGGCCAAAGAGATGGAGGCAGGTTTCTCATTGTTCCATGCTGGTGTGAAGGAAGGCTGGGTGAGACCTCCCAGAGCTTTCCCAAGGGCTCCATCGTGTTCCATGGAGCCCCCAGGGGCTGCAGGGCCTCGGTATCTCTGCAAACCAGGCTGCTGCCACCGGGATTTCCACCTGCAAACTCAGCTGCCAGCTTTGCAAAGGGATTGTTTTGTGAGCAGCCTGTCCTTTGCTCGTGGCTCCCTGGCTCTCTCCCCTGGATCCTGTACTGCTCCTGATAACTCCTGCTTTTCCCTTGCTCCAGTGGAGCAAACAGCTCTGTGGATGCTCCAGGAGTGTCTTCTCCTGGTGCTGTAGCTCAGAGGGATGTCACTTGAATGGCTCTTAAAACGAGGGCTGGCTGGGAGAGAATCATTTAAACTCCACAGTTAAAACTCCTGGTGATTGAGAACAAAGGAACTGCTCTGAAGGCTTCAGGAACTCGCTAATGGCTGGAAAGAAGAGGGTCAGGCTCTTGTTGGGAACCGTTTAAAATCCTTCCCTCCCCATTACTCACTCTTTAAGTGACACCTCGATCGTTGCAGGAGGGCAGTTAAACAGGAATTGTTCAGACACCAGCTTTCCTAGGTAGGGCTTTTTTTTTTTGCCCCCAAACGGAGCTGATTTATTTTTGTGCTGATTCCCACCGGTTGTGGAGGCCATTAAATATCCTTAATTGCCTAGAAATGGGTTCCCATCATGGAGTCCTGGTCATGCAGAGCCCTGGAGCTGGGGCTGGTGTGTCACCCAGTGCTCACCCAGCAGTGAGCAGCCTGACACCCCTCGGGGGCTCCTGCTCCCTGATTTTTGGAGGGATTCCACGGTCTGGCTCATGCCCCAACCTTAAAGGAGCAGCTGAGCAGCTCCTCTTTCTGGGTGTGCTCAAAACCCCACTTGGGACCTCGGGGATCACGGGTCAGGGCAGCCCTGCAGCTCTTGGAGCCCCAGGATCCTGGCACCTGGAAAATTTGGGACGAGCCAGCTGAGCTGCTGGGGGTGCCTGTGAGGGAGGCAGAGCCCTGAAAACATCAGCAATGGCTACAAATGCAGATAATTCAGGTTTGTGTTCCACCTCTTTATGAATTTTCAGCTTTCTGAGTCCACTGAAAAGCCATTCCAAGGCTGGCATTGTTCTGCTTTATCAACCTGCTTGCTCTGGGTTGTCTTCTTGCCCCATTTTTCACCCATGGCAGACCCAGCACCAACATTTGCTGCCTTCTTAAAGCTTGATCTTCATGTCCATACCCAGGAACCTCCCCCTGCTGCCTGAGCTGGAGCCTCCAGCCCTGGGGAGTGGGATCTTGCAAAGGGAAGCCACTGGTTAGATCTTGTTAGTAAAAAATAAAATTAAAAAAAAATTAAAAGCACTCACAATTTACTAGTTTCCTTAGAAAAAAACCCTTATTTTCTAGGTTTTTCTATAAGAAAAGCCTTTTCTTATAAGAAAACCTTCTTCATGTTTTTTTCTGTAAGAGTTGCAGTGCTCACTGATAATCTGGGACATGTTTTGGGACCTGGTTTGGAGCTGTAATGTCTCTGGAAAAGCACATTTTAGAGGGCCCCTGAGCTGGCTGGGGGGGTGTTGGGGTGTCAGGCAGCCCCTTGCAGACACACCCCTGAGGTCCCAGCCCCTGCCAGGGATCCAAATCCCCATTTCTCCCCAGGAACCCCCATTTCTCCCCTTGCCCTGTCAGGTCCAGGAGGGGCTGTTTTAAGGCAGGAGGTGTTGCTGCAGAACATGCCAGACAAGAGCTGTGATCTCCAATGGGGGGAATAGGAAGGGAAAAGGGGAGAATCATTCAGGATAAAGCCCTGTCTCGGTGATCCCTCGCAAGCTGTGCCTGCTGATGTCAGTGGAGCAAAACCAGTTTCCATCTGCCAAGGCTGCAGCCCATTAGAGGTGCAGCAAAGCCAATTCTCTGGGTAAAAATAAACCCTTACAGAGGAGCCTCTGCCAAAGTGGGGACTAAGTGGGGAATCACCCCCCAAAGCAGGATTCAGACCCCTCCAGGCTGTGGGACATCCCCTCCCACCCGTGTGCCTGGGGAACATGCCCTTTTCCCCCCCTCTCCTGTTCATCTGGGTTTATTTTCCTTTTCCCCAAGAGCTGTTGGTGCTGCCATGGTTTGATCCAGTAATTGGAGACACCCCTGTGCCTTGGGATAACCCCCAGGAAAGCTGGGATCCCGAGGAAGGATGGCAGATCACACATAACCAGCTCTGCTCTTCCTTCCCTTTCCATTCGGGAGCCAAACCAGTAACAGGGACAGTTCCAGCAGTGGGTTTGACTGGGGCAGTTTGGGATCATTATCCATGGCAGAGACAGTTCCAAAGCTCAGGTACCACGTGTGCTCCTGGGCCAGGGCAGCCCTGGCTGATGTTCCCTGCTGTAAATCCAGGAGATTTTACTAAAGGAGACTCCAGAGCTGCTGAGATGTTGGTCACCATCGTGCTGGCGACTGGGAAAGGGGCTGGGATGGACTGGGTGTGACTGGTCTGCTGGTGTCGGGTTATCCCTCAGCCCCTGGTCACAGCACAGCTCTCCAGGATGTTGCAGCACTCTCAGGAAGCCCCAGAAATGTTAATTTAATTGGAATATGACATGTCCAGCTAAGGAACTTACTCTTCTTGACTGGTCATGTCACAGTTTCCCCCTTCCCAAACCTCTGGAACCTCTCAGGAATGAATTCACCAAAGAACCTTCAGCACTCGTCCAGGAGCCAAAAAATGTCTGCAGGTCTTGCCCAAGTTCCTGTCCAGTAGATGCCCATCCTGAAATCTCCTCACCTCCTTTTCCAACAGAGAAATTGGGGATATGTTTTTTTATGGGATCTTGACATCCCAGCCACACAGAGCCCTCCAACCAGGCTCCAGCTGCCACTCAAACACTCCCAGGAGGCTTTTCTTCTTCCCCTTTGGAACCTGGACTCCCTCTGAACTCGAGGAAGTGCTGTGGGAAGCATTTGGGGTGAGGTCTGGGATGGATTCTCCTGGGTTTTCTCACGTGTTTAATCCCCTGCTGAGCCAGCCCAGCTGCATTTCTGTGCAGTGAGTGATACTATTAAACGATGCAACAAGAGTTTGGTGCCCAAAATGAGGTTAAAAACACTGTCTGAATTACTGAAAACGAATTTTAAAAGATCTCCCTGTTGTCTCCGTGGGTTTTTTGGACTGGCTGCTTGTTCCAGGGGCACAGTGGGACCATCCCTGGGTTATTTGTGCATGTCCAGTTCAGATCTGCCCGTGGGATGTGACAAACTCTGTCCATGTATTGGGTTAACTAGAAATATATATTTACAGCATATTTTCCTCTGACCCATATGTTGAAATGTGGCCTCTTCAGCTGTATTTTTACCCTGATTTATTCATTTTATTGTTAGATATATTTTGTGTGAAAAACTACTTATATTTTTATAGAGACTGTTGCAATCTCAGAATGGGGTTGGAGTTTGGGCCCTTAGCTGATCTCTCCTTTATTCCCCAAACTCCCTGAGCTATTAATTTATTTAATAAACTAATAGACCAGTTATTTATATTTATTCCTTTATTTAATAAACTAATAGACCAGTTGTTTATATTTATTCCTTTATTATATAATTATAATTTTATATAAAATTATATATAATATGACTATGTATTATATTTTATATAATTATATAGTATATATAGTATATATTCTATATAATTATATAGAATAATATATAAATATTATATTCTATATAATAATATGTTCTATATAATATATATAATATATATAAAATATATAATTATTATATTCTATATAATTATCTAGAATAAATAATTATATTCTATATAATTATCTAGAATATATACTATGTATATGGGATACATATATTACATATATAATATATATTATATATTATTATATATATAATATATATTCTATATAATATATATTTTATATATTTTATATATATAAGATATATATATCATATATATAATATATAGTATATATAGTATTATATATGATATATAAATATATATTCAACATAATATATATTATATATATTTTATATATTTTATATATATAAGATATATATCATATATATAATATATAATATGTAATATGTAATATATCATTATATATAATATATATAATTATATAGAGTATATACTGTGTATATGGGATATATATAAACATATATGAAATATGTACATATATATACACATATGCAGTTGTATATATAATTACAATTATTTAAATTTATTTAACAGAACAAATAATAGAATAAACAATTGAATATTTATTTAATTTCGTTATTTATTTCTATTTCTTTAACAGGCTAATGAATGCTTTATATTTCTCTTTATCCAAAAACTGACACTGCTCGGTTTGGGCTTTGGTTTTGGGCTTTGAATTTGGGGTTTGAATTTGGGGTTTGAATTTGGGGTTTGAATTTGGGGTTTGAATTTGGGGTTTGAATTTGAGGCTTGATTCAAGCACCTGGTTTAAAACCCCTGGGCGGGGTGAGGATCAGAACAGGGCTGCGTGTTGGGCCAATCCTTCAGCCAGCAGATAACTGGTAAAACATTGCCCCCGCAGCTCGGCTGAAAACAATCCGACAGCAGGAACATCCTGGATTATTCCCGGCCCCCCTCGCAGGGGGGAGAAGCTGCCGGGGGGGATTTTCAGCTTCCCTTTGTTCCCGGGGCGGCCCCGCTGCTCCTCTTTAATGCTGGAGACACACAGAGCAGCTCCCGGGGCTCAGGATGGTTTGTCAGCTCGGAAAGGAACATCTTCCCCTCGGGAATGGTTCAGGGCATTGTGCGGCGTGCATATATAGAATAATATTCTAATTTGGAAGTAATTGGAACAAGACACACTTGACATTGGGAGTCGGGGAGAATAACAAGGAGTTTTGGTTAATGTGACAGAGCACTTTCCATGCCTGGGAGCGAGGGGAAACAATAAAGAACTTCAGGGACTTTAATCTTGTTTGTCAAGTAATTTATCACAGTTGTTTTCATGAATCTCCCAGATAATCAGCAGCCGTGGCAAATGGAACTGGATTGAACACGAGCTGGGCTGTTGTTCTGCTCAGCTGTGTCTTGTAGCTCAACGTGTCAGGTTGGAGCCGGGCACGAGGCAGAGGCACCTTTTCAGGAGTGATGTAACGGATCAAACGTTGCAGAGGCTGTTTGGAAGCTTCTCTTCTCTTCATCTCCTCCTAATTCCAGTCACGGGCGTGTTTGCAGCTGCCTCTGCTCCCTCCTGAAATGAGCACATCTGGATGCCAGCGGGAGCTTCTCAACGCTCGAGGTGTCGGGATGGAGGTGATTTTAACTCAGGGGGTTCTTGCAGAGCAATCCCTGCCCTTCTGCAGCTGCTTTGCGTTGTTGTTTGAGACCTTCTGGCTCTGCAAGTCCCTGACACAAGAGTGGAGCCGGGGGGGATCTCGGGCTCTGCTCCCAGGGAACAAGGGACAGGACGAGAGGAAACAGCCTCAAGCTGTGCCGGGGGGGTCAGGTTGGACATCAGGAGGAATTTCTCCATGGAAAGGGTTGGAAAGCACTGGATCAGGCTGATCATCCCAGAGGTCTTTTCCAACCTGGTTGACTCTGTGATCCTGTGTCGTGCACCAACAGAGCAGGACATTCCCACACAGGGAGGGAAGAGTCTCTCCTTCCATGGAAAATGGGGAGACTGAGGCAGGGGAGGGGGCAGAAGGTCCCTTTGCAGGGTAATGACAGAGGCAAAACAGCCCCTGGATCTCTTGGTGCCTCCTCTGGGAGGAATTTCTCCATGGAAAGGGTTGTAAAGCACTGGATCAGGCTGTGCAGGGGGGGGTGGAGTTCCCATCCCTGGAAGTGCCCAAAAAACGTGTGGCTGTGGCACTGGAGGACATGGTCAGTGGTGGGGTTGGGTTGACAGTTGGCCTTGATGGTCTTAAAGGTCTCTTCCAACCTGAAGGATTCTGTGATTCCATGACCCGAGCTGAGCCAAAGCCACAGAAGGAATGAGCATCCAGAGGGCTTCAAACCCCCCCAGAATATGGGATGGAAACCCCCCCAGCCCCAACCAACCACCCAAGGCTTTCCAAATCATCACCCTCCTCCCTTGGAGACCTGTAAGAAGTGATGCCAAGAGGAAACCTTGCCTTGAGGGGGTGTTATTCCATGAGAGCTGGAATGAGCCAGTGAAGGAAGAGCAGAGGGGATTTTGGGTGGGCAAAGGGGGTATTGGAGCAGTGTGGGATTGAGGAGGAGCAGGGAACAAAGAGCTCTCCTGACAGCACACGTGGAACTCTGCAAGTGTGGCCCCTGCAAGAGCCAGGCTGGAATGCAGAGCCCCCATCACTGGAATTCCCAGGAAGGGATGGAGTCCCCACCCCTGGAGGTGTCCAAGGAAGGCCTGGCCGTGGCACTCAGTGCTCTGGGCTGGGGGACAAGGTGGGCATCGGGCACAGCTTGGACTGGATGACCTTGGAGGTCTTTCCCAACCTCAGTGATTCTGGGGTTAAACATTGCCCAGGAAATTTCTGATTTTGCTTGGAAGGTTTTTTTTTTTTGCCTGGGAACTGTTTTACCCTTTTCCCCAGTTTGAGGAAGGTTTGTGGAACTGCACTTGGCACTGGGAGCTTTTTGAAGCAAAACTTCTCCATGGCTTCTTAATACCATCCAAGGGGTGGATCCCCATCCCTGGGGGATTTCACAGCCCTGGGGATGTGGCACTTGGGGACTCGATGGTCTTTGGGGGTTTTCCAACCTAAACAATTCCATAATCAAACAGGTCTTTGGGATAAAGGGCACAGAAGTGTCAGCACTTGGTGCTTGGGTGGCTCCCAGGTGGAATTCCTGCCCTGCTGAGCCGCTGAGAACAGCGTGTGGGACTCAGGTTGGACTGAGAGCAAACACTGGGGTGGGAGTTCAAACTGGCAGGAACTAATTTAAACCAGCACTTGAAGTCCTTCCCTTCCCGAGCTGGGCCCAGGTATCGGATTTGGTGGGAGCAGCAGGGCCTGGCCGAGGTGTGCAGATCTGTCTCCATTAGTGAGCTCAGCTCAGGGTGCCTTTGGCTGCTGCAGCAGCTGTATTTTATCACTTTAAAACGCTGGGTTAATGCAGCATCAATAAATTCTGGATTAGGCAAATCTGCAAAGAAGCAACAGCCTTATCTTAATTAAGCAAAATATATGAGTCCTGCCACAGCCCATACCAGGAGCCAGTCAACCTTGTAACAGCCACTTTTTTCTTCTCTTTGATATTGCTTTTGGGGTTTTTTTTTACTGTAGAGATTGGGGTTGGGGCAGGAAAGCACACATCCTACAAGTGGCTGTGACAGAAGGGGACCGAGCTGTGCTCTTGAGAAGGAGGAGCTCGTGTGGTGTCTCCCCTTGCAGCCCCTTTGAAGTGGGGATGTCCCTCAAGATCTAACCCTGGGGCCTCCCACCCTCCTCCCAGACACCAGGGCTGGCAGCTTGAAGCTAAAAGCTGCTGTCTGGGACTGGGACTGTTGAGCTTCCCAAAGAACTTTGAGTAACTTGGACAAAATGGGTCTGTTTTCCTACAGTTTCTGTTTTATTTGAGGTTTGGGTTTGGTTTTGTGACCAAACAATTTGGCCCTGTGTGATCCTGTGTGAAGTGGGTGCCTTGTAAAGGGGGGATTTAAACCCCCATCTGCTCTGCCCCCCTGTATCCCTTGGGACACTTTCACTGCTTCTGAAATGCAGTGACCATCCTGTCTGAGCTCAGTGTGTGCCAGGCTGACCATGGAATAACAGGGCCATGGAATGGGTTGGGTTTGGAGGGACCTTAAAGCCCATCCAGTGCCACCCCCTGCCATGGGCAGGACACCTTCCACTGTCCCAGGCTGCTCCAAGCCCAACCTGGCCCTGGACCCCTGGACACTGATGCTACTCTGCATCTCCAAACCATGAGGAGATGTATTTTCAGAGCTTTTATTCCCTGTTTTTCCTTTCCCAAGCCTCTTCACTTGCTTTGCCGTGTTCTGCTCCATCTGGGATGGTTTTATTTGGAGGGGAGTGACCTCTGTCCATACAAAGCCAGCAAAGCCCTTCCTGTTCTCACTGACTGAAGGGCAGTGGATAAACTCCAGCTCTGACTCCCCATCCCGGGTGGGATCCCAGCTCTGAGGGAGAGGCTCCCTGTGCTGGGGCTCTGGGTGAGGAGCTCCTGCTCCCTTCACTCCAGCCCCTGATTTACAGCAGCTGCTTGGCCTGGACCTGTTTCTCTTTAACTTCTGAATTTATTTGGGAAGGAGAAACAAGCCGGGGTTGAGGTGGGGAGGTGAACACGCCTCTAAATCAGCTGCAGGGCTTCAGTTCAGCACTGACCCCTCCAAGTCCACTTGGCTCTCCTGGATTGCTTCCCTGCTTCCAGCCAAAGGGAACGTGGCAGCTGCCTCCTGTTCCACTCCAGCTGCCTCCTGCTCCACTCGGTGCATTTAACTCCTGCAGGTGAATTCCCTGCATTCTCCTGGGGTAGCTATTCCTGTGTCCTCTGGACACACTGGAAACTCCATGGAATGTGGATTAAAGTCAACCAGCTGTGCTGGGAAGCTCCAGTGGATTCAGTCACTCAGGATAGAAGGAGCATCCTCTGTGTCTGTGAGGTGGGAGAGCCCTTCCCTGCTTCTCTTCCCTGCTTCTCTTCCCTGCTTCTCTTCCCTGCTTCCCTTTTCTACTTCCCTTCCCTGCTTCCCTTCCCTGCTTTCCTTCCCTGCTTCCCTTCTCTGCTTCCCTTCCCTGCTTCCCTTCCCTGATTCCTTTCCCTGCTTCCCTTCCCTGCTTCCCTTCCCTGCTTCCCTTCCCTGCTTCCCTTCCCTGCTTCCCTTCCCTGATTCCTTTCCCTGCTTCCCTTCCCTGCTTCCCTTCCCTGCTTCCCTTCCCTGCTTCCCTTTTCTACTTCCCTTTCCTGCTTCCCTTCCCTGCTTCCCTACCTGGACAGCTGTAGGAAGGACAATTCCCCAGCCTGGAGCAGTGTGGGGGTGCTTGTGGGGTGCCCCCAAAAGGACGGGGGGTGTCACCACAGAGCTTTGGGGCTTCTCCACACGGGCTCTGCTCCAGGTTCTCCCGTGGGAATTGATGCTGCTCAGTGACAAAGGAGAGAGGCCCCAGGGAGCAGGAATGCTTTAGTGGCTGGTTGAGAATTCCAGGAGAATTCTGGGGCTGGAAGAAAATGCTGGTGTGCTGGGAGTTATCTGAATGTACAACAGAGGGGTGGAGGGTTGGAAACCCTGGAGCTGGTGGGAGGAAATGGAAGAGAGACAAGAGGTGTTTTACTTCCAAGTTTGAGAGTTTTGAAAATATATTACTACAGAAGTATTTTTTTCAATGCACTTAATGATGAATTTTAGAGACTGTACAAGACCCGAGCTAGAGCAGGGAAAAGGATCTGTTCTTAATTAAAATTTAGATCAACTCTCACCATCCTGAGGCTCCTTCTCCTGCAGAGCTCCTCAGCTCACACCCACAGCAGCCCAATTCCCAGTTTGTTACACTGGGAGCCAGTAGATCCTGGTGCAAGCAGGAGCAGGATGAGGCTCCTGGATCTTTCTAAAACAATCGAGTTTGGTGGTGGAACAGCAGTTCCCTCCTCCCCCTCCCCACTCCCCCAGACAATCCAACCCGATTACTCATTGCAGCTTCCTGCAATCACAAAGTACAGATGGTATCAGATTGTTTGGAGGCCACCACAGATAAGCTGTGATGAGAATTCTTTGTTACCACTGATTTCCACCTCGATTCTTTTACTTTTAAATGTTTATTCAGCGAAGGAGAAAGAAACCGTGGGGCTTTTTTCATTTCCATTTCCAAACCTCCCCGGCTCTCTGCCGGTGCCGTTTAAAACGTAGTTATGGTCAGGAAAAAAACGATGCTCTGAAAAATAAATGACCTGGGGAGTGCCATAAATTTTGCCTGCTCTCTCCAGGCCTCCCAGATCGAATTTGCTCCGCTCTCAGATCCAAAAGATGTCCGTGCACTTTGCCAGGGCTGCGGGAAACGTGGAATTCATCGGGAACTGTTCTCCCAGCCTTTCTTTGGAGCTGGGCTGTGCCTGGGTCCCTGCAGGCAGGACCAGCCACGTTGCTATGGCACTGATGGCCCAGTCTCTGCAGCCCATTTCTGACAGCAACGAGCAGCAGGTACTTTGGGAAAGGGTTCAGGAAGCTCCTCAAAAAGGAACCGAGTGATACTTTTTTTACCTGAATGTTCTTGTGTAGCTGGAAGTGTCTTTTTGGCCTGGTTTTCCATCTTCCCTGGGCTTTGCAAGCAGCTGCCCAGACTGTTGATTTTTCCACAACGAGGTGAATTGAAACCCTGGCCCGTGGGTTTTGTGTTCCTGAGGACAGAAACCGGTTTAGCAGAACAGAGTCTCTGCCTTGCAGGTCCCAGTGGCTCAGGAGGGGCTGCTGAGGGGTTTTGCTGAGCAGGAACCAGGGGTGGACCCGGATCCGTGGGCAGGGACAGTGGGAAGCCTCGTGGGAGCTGGTTAATGCAGCTGGGGGGGTCTGTTCCCTCCTGCCCAACCCTCCCAGCCTGGCTCTGGGGGGACCTGTGTCTGCAATTCCTTCTCCAGCTGCTGTGATGTTGTACACTGGTGGGGAGTGTTCAGCAGGAATCCCGAGGGCACTGCCCTGCTGACCTTGGAACAGCAGCTGGACAGAGCCCTGGCCAGGGCTGCTCCGAGCCTGTGTTTGGGGAGAGAGCCTGGCCAGCAGCTTTGCCTCTGGCTGGGCATTTTCCCTTTTTTCATTGCTCAGACTTCCCTTTTTTGAGGCCACTCTTAAAGGGAGGCAGGTTTGGGAAAGCAGATTTCATGGAGAGCTGGAGGGATGGGGGAGCTGTGGGGGTGTGTTGGGACCTCAGTCAGTCCCAGTAATGGTTTGGGTTGGAAGGGACCTTCAAGAGCATCCAGTGCCACCCCCTGCCATGGGCAGGGACACCTTCCACCAGCCCAGGTTGCTCCAACCTGCCCTTGGACACTTCCAGGGATCCAGGGGTAGCCACAGCTTCTCTGGGAATCCCAGCCCTTCACCCCCCTCCCAGGGAGGAATTCCTTCCCACTATCCCATCTCTCCCTGCCCTCTGGCACTGGGAAGCCATTCCCTGTGTCCTGTCCCTCCAGCCCTTGTCCCCAGTCCCTCTCCAGCTCTCCTGGAACTCCTTCAGGCCCTGGAAGGGGCTCTCAGCTCTCCCTGGAACCTTCTCTTCTCCAGGAGAACCCCCCCAGCTCTCCCAGCCTGGCTCCAGAGCAGAGGGGCTCCAGCCCTTGGACCATCCCCGTGGCCTCCTCTGGACCTGCTCCAACAGCTCCAAATCCTTCTGCTCCTGGGGGGCCCCAAATGGAGTCCCAGCAGGACTTTGTGCCCAGCTAAGAAGGGCTGGGAATCCCTTGGGAATGGGCACTGATGTTTTATTGAGCTGAGCAGCCACTGCTTCACCTGCTTTCCACCCCAACCCCCCATCTGCCCCTCCTGCCCCACTCCCACAGCCCCCAAAATTCCCACTTGGGGTGAACTCACTGCTGGTTCTTTGCACTGCAGAGAACCTTGGCCTGGTTTTCGGCACAGAGTCCAGAGAGATCCAGGGGAACAGATCCAGGGAAACACCAAAGGGACACGAGAAGCCAAGTTATTTTTCCACATTTTTCCATATTTTTGCCACCAGAGGCCACGGGCTCAGCTGGAGGGAGCTGGAATGGCTTCACTCCCCTCCCTGTTTTCATTTTGAATTCCATCCTGGAGCGTTGGGTGCCTGGATCCCCCAGCCTGGCTGCTCCTGCTCCTCCTCCCAACAACAAACCAATATTGACAGTCAGGTCAGAACACCTTAAATGCTTGGGAGAAGGTTTTTTGGTTCCTTTTCGGAGCCTGTCAGCCTGGATTATCCAGCAGAACAGGAACATTCCTGTTCTCTTCATGCGTTAAGGATGGATCACTCTATTTTCTTCCCAAAGAACAGAGGAAAGAGAAGCAGCTGTGACAACTTAAGCATTGAAAAATCATAAATCATCTTCCCTTCCCCTTGTCCCTCCCAGATATCATGAAAAATAAATGTGTGGAGCCCTTTGGGAAGATATTTTTACACTTTTCATTCTTTCTGGCTGGGAGGCTTCAAAACTGTGGGGCTTTTGCCATCGTCACGTGGCTTCAGAATTGGGGGGTTTAATAAATAATAAGTGCAATTAAAATGGCAAGAGATAATACTGAGGAAGCTCTAGCAATAAAAGAGTGGCCCAATCCTGGTGCTCCATGGACAGAAATGTTTCATAATACACTCAATTTCTGAAACAAGTGGTGATAATACAACCTCAGCTGATAAACATATCAGGCTTTACAAGAATTGTAGTTATTTAATAGTTGGGGAGAAAAAATACCTTTATTTTGTTTAATTTGTTGGGGTTTTTTTAGGTTGCACATGTTCTGGGTGAATTAGTATTGGAGTCACATCACCTGAGGGCTCCTGTACACCGAATTTCTCTTCTAATTTCTGCCTGTTCTCCTTCATCCCATGAACTGTGGAACTGCCATAAAGGACGTTCTTGGCCACAGAAATGTTCTTAATCCTGGTTTCAGTGCCTGCAGATGCAAAGGCTCTGCTTTAGCACCTCCTCCAAGCCCAGCTCTCATCTCTCACTGCTCCTTCTGGGCTCTGCCATTTACTTTGCTCTGCTCTTTATTTTCCTTTGGGAAAACCTGATGTTGTGTCCTGGGAAAACCTCCTTGTGTCCCTTGTTGCCTCTCTCTGCCAAACCCGGGACATCTGGCTCAGGGAGCACCTCCTGTGACCCACTCAGGGTTTCATCCTTTCCCCTCCCCAACACCCAAATGTCAGAATATTCAAGCAATAAATGTTAATTCTTTTCCTTTGACCCGTGGATGGGCTATCTGAGCACACCTGGATTCCCAAACTTGGAATTTAACCCTCTTATCCTTGGCTGCAGAACAAAGGCAAAACACCTCGAGCACTCCGGGGTGTAAAGAGATTTTTAACCTTCCTTCTTTAAGGTTAATCAGACCCGTTAGCAAAAGTTAATTAAAGTAATTAGGTTAGTTAGCATATTCCCCTTGGTCTTTGCTAAAATTCAGAATTTAAGGCCCACAGTAAACAGGCTGAGAGTAAGGAGAGTTTTGGGCTGGTTTTATTCCCGTGTTGCCAGGAGAGGTGCTGGTGCTCCACGAGTCCCCTGGGAGGGTTGTGCTGTTGTTTATTCCCTGTTCTCAGGAGGGGGGATCAGCCCTGGGAGTGATTCTCTCTCAGATGACTCGAGCATAAATATTGTAAGTGGCCACAGCCTGTTCTTTGCTGCCTGACTTGGTGCATTAAACTTTCATCCTCCTCATCCCCCCCTCCCGGTGCCCTCCAGAATCTGGTGGTGAAAATAGGAGGATTTGTTTCTCCCCCGAGGGAATTACACTGTGCTGGGGCCAAGGAGGATGTTTGAAGATCTTCTATGCCATTGCTTCTGTTTAGTCTTACAGCTTGTCCTCAGCTATTCCGACATCTCCTGGATTTGGAGCTGTGATGTTTTGGCTACCAGCGATTTTCTGCTCTCCTCTGACATCACTGACGGTCACACTGGAGACACTTCAGCTCCAATCTCGTCTCACATGAGGGGAAAAGGAGGTTTTCTCTTTTCTGCCTTTTTTTTTTTTTCTTTTGACAACACAGATGTGATTTCCCACCTGCTGTTTCCACATCCACGGGAGCAGGGGCACAGGAAACCTCCCCCCTGCTTCTTTGCACGGCTTTGCTTTCAGAGGAAGGCTTTGAAACTTCTCCCATCTCTTGGATGGAGTAGAGTAGATTGATGTGGATATTGGGAATATATCCTTCCCTGTGAGGGTGGGGAGGGGCTGGGCTGGAATTCCCAGAGAAGCTGTGGCTGCTCCTGGATCCCTGGAAGTGTCCAAGGGCAGGTTGGAGCAACCTGGGCTAGTGGGAGGTGTCCCTGCCCATGGCAGGGGTGGAATGGGATGAGCTTTAAGGACCCTTCCCACCCAAACCATTCCAGGATTTTCTCTCAGCTCCTCATTAACTCCTTGCCTGCCTTGCTCTGATGGTGGAGCTGCTCCAGAGTTTCTGTTCTGCTGCTGCAGAAGCTGCTGCCCCTCAGCTCTCCAGCAGTGCCCAGCCAGGGCCATGGCCTGGATTCCCTGGATTCCTCAGGATCTCAGCACAGCCCTGAGTTCCCCCTGTGCCAGCAGCATTGCAGTGTGTGCATCTCTGCCTGCTTTTAATTGCTGGAAAATCAAAAATTAGTGGGGGGAGAGAAGACCTTGCTCAAGGTCATGAGCAGGAGAGAGAACTAAATCCAAGGATTTGGGTCATCATAGAATGGTTTGGGTTGGGAGGGACCTTCAAGATTATCCAGTTCCACCCCCTGCCATGGGCAGGGACACCTTCCCCTATCCCAGGTTGCTCCAACCTGGCCTTGGACACTCCCAGGGATCCAGGGGCAGCCACAGCTTCTCTGGGAATTCCATCCCAGCCCCTCCCAGGGAAGAATTCCTTCCCCATATCTCATCCATCCCTCCTCTCTGTCAGTTTAAAGCCATTCCCCCCCATCCTATCAGTCCCTGCCCTCGTAAAAGTCCAGCTTTGACTTTGCCATTGAACCCTCTTTGATCTCCAGGGAAAGCTGAACTTGATGAAAGATGGAGAGCTGAGATCAACCCTGAGCAGCCTCTGCAGCCAGAAGGGGCTGGGGAGACTCTCCCCAAAACCACACGAGAGTTCAGGGTGAGTAAGAGGAGAAAAATCCAGGAGGAATAATAATTGAGTGAAGGATAAAGGGACAAAGTGAGTAAATCACAATCTTTATGCAGGGATAATATTTCTTACTGCCCAAAGAGAATATTAAGCTACTGCCTAGGAAAAAAAAAAAAAAAAAAAAAAAAAAAAAAAAGCACTAAGCAGAAAAAGTTATTAAGAAAAGATAATAGAGGGAAGGGAATATTATGCTGATTCTCCCAACAGTTATGAATGAGTATAGATACACTGTCTGTGATAAAAGAAACACATTTCTCCGAAGGGAATTGAAAAAAATAAACAGTCATTGCCAAACACTGAGCTGTCTTTCAAATGCTGAGCACCAAAATAACCCACCTTTTCAAGTCTGGTGTTGATAAGTCCTAATCGGACCCTTTGAGTCATAAAAACATTTGCAGATTTCGATCTCCTCGTGGAGGAGCAATAAATCAAAAAGATGGGACAGACACTCCTTCAGGAGCAGGCCCTGCATCAGTCGTGTAGCACTTAAAAATAAAAGTGCCAAAGGAAAACCTGTCTGGTGTGTGGTGTTTGCAGCAGATCAAGTGTTCCTGGTTTGTGACAGTAATCAACGGGGCTGTGGAAGCAGCTCCTGGGCAAAAGCTCCAGAATTAGAAAATCAAAGGGTGTCTCCACGCTGCAGGAGTCAATTGGCTGCACTGAAGGAGGGGCTTGTCAAATACAAAATAAAATTGGGTGTTTTTTCAAGTTCACCCCCCCGTCTTGAGGCGGGTTTTGAGTGTTCCTGGCTGAAGTTCCTGCAGCTGGGCAGCGGTCCCTTAAACCAGGGAAGGTTTTTGTGGTGGAAACTGCTGCAAATCAGCTGCCCAAGGGAGTCATTCCCTCAGTCCTTGGCTGGGGGACACTCAGCAGGGACAAGGAATGGCACAGGGACAGTCACTGGGAATGGCAGGGCAGGGATGGAGGTGGGATTTGTGTTCAGCTCTGCTGAGACCCCAAATGAAAAGTCTGTTTAAATCCTGCCTTGTGCCAGAATTGGGCATCAGCAGCTGGGTGGAAAAGGTGGAAAACACACAGTGAGGGAGGTTTTGAGCTGCACAAACTCTTCTGCTGTGCTAACCCACCTGTGGAAGGCTCCCTGCTCTCTAAATCTCTAATGTGCCCTCATTAATCACTGCTGCAGCATCTGCTGCCTTGTCCTGCTGACAGGGCCACATCCTGCCCCAGGAGCACAGAAAGACCTTTATTCTGGCCCCATTCTGTGCCAGGGGATGTGCCAGTGTCAGCTCCACACTGCACAAGCAGGGTCACAGTTCTTCCTCAGGAAGATGGGCCAGCCTGGAGCTGGGGAGTGGGATTTTCCAGGCTCTCAGAAGAGGAGGAGCTGGGTGAAGTTCGATGGTACAGAGGAGTTCAGAGATCATGGTCCTCCCTGACCTGGAAATTTTGACACTCCCTGCAGGTTTTCCCCTAAAAAGGTCCTTTCCCAGGGAAGGTTTTTATGGTGGAAACTGCTGCAAATCAGCTGCCCAAGGGAGTCATTCCATCAGTCCTTGGCTGGGGGACACTCAGCAGGGACAAGGAATGGCACAGGGACAGTCACTGGGAATGGCAGGGCAGGGATGGAGATGGGGTTTGTGTCCAGCTCTGCTGAGACCCCAAATGGAAAGTCTGGTTAAACCCTGCCTTGTGCCAGAACTGGGCATCAGCAGCTGGGTGGGAAAGGTGGAAAACACACAGTGAGGGAGGTTTTGAGCTGCACAAACTCTTTACGCCAGAGAGACCCCAGGAGTTGATAATGTTGGGAGAAGCTTGGAAAAAGGCTGTAAAGAACAGCCCTGATGTGGCAAAGGTTGTAGGGAAGTCCCAAGGAAGAGGGTTCAGCTGTGGTTGATGCTCCAGTGTGTGGCCTGGATCCCAAAGCCAGGCTCAGGGAGTGCCTGGAAGGAAATAGGGATGGATTTGGTCTTCCCAGAGGTGCCAAAGGGCTCCTGGCTGGTTCCCAACAAGGGCAGCATCTGCTCCTGTGCAAGGTGTCTCCAGAGGTGGGAGAAACATCCTCATGCCATGGGAGGGAGTGATGGCCAGCTCTGAACTCCCACTGGAAGGTGGGGAAGAGCATTTCCCAACTTCTGTGCAGGTTTGCTGGGACAAAGAGCAGAGGAATTGGGGTTTCTTTGCTGCACTGTTGTGATGAGGAAAAATTGATTGTGGCCATTTGGTTTATATGGAAAGAAGGGCTCTTCTTATCACAGAATTCTGGAATGGTTTGGGTTGGAAGGGACCTTCAAGAGCATCCAGTGCCATCCCCTGCCATGGGCAGGGACACCTTCCACCAGCCCAGATTGCTCCAACCTGGCCTTGGGCACTTCCAGAAATCCAGGGGCAGCCACAGCTTCTCTGGGAATTCCATCCCAGCCCCTCCCCACACTCAGAGGGAGGAATTTATTCCCAGTATCCCATCTAACCCTGCCCTCTGGCAGTCTGAAGCCATTCCCTGTGTCCTGGCACTCCAGGCCCTTTTAAATAGCCTCTCTCCACCTTTTTTGTAGGTCCTGGAAGGCCCCAGTGAGGTCACCCCAAAACCTGCCTCCTCCAGGCTGCACAACCCCAATTTTCCCAGCCTTTCCTCTCAGCAGAGCTGCTCCATCCCTCTGAATCCACTCCCCTGCACTCCCTCCCTCCTCAGCTGTTATTCTTTTCATTTGGAGACCTGATTGAAAAATAAAGGCTTTTTTTTTGTTTGCCTTTCCCACCTCTTTCTGGAATGAGCTCTGCTCTCCAGGCACGGGCTCCTCCACGTTTTGGAAGGCTCAGATAACTGCTGGGTGCAGAACTGGGGAGGGATTAGTGTCTGTGGCTTAGACATGTGTTGGGTGTGTATGGCTGGGCTAAATCCCCCCAAAATCCCCTGGAGATGTGCCCCGAGATCCTCCTGCAAATCCAACCTGGGAGCAAAGGTGCTCCTGCCCAGCTGGTGGACAGGGAGGAACTTGTGTGTGTTGCTACTCCAGAAACCTCTCTTAAAATAGCATTTTAATTGCTATTACAGTTGCTCTGCTGTTAGTCTGACATCTGGCTGAGATCAGCCACTTCCTAATTTCAGTTTAGGATTAAACCCTGCCTATCCCTGCACCAGTGAGTGATGGGAACAAACTGGGCCTTCCCTCCAGGGCAGCTCTCTGATGACTTGGGCTCATGGAGCAGCAGCAGCTCTTCAGCCCTTTTGCCCCTGGGGAATTCAGTGGCACAGGAAAAAGCAAAAATGTGTCTTTAATCCTTTTTTTTCTGAGCCCTTTTGGACCAACTGAGGAGCTAATTAATGATCCACAGGGCCCAACCCTCACCAGGGTGCAGTAAGTGATGGGAAGCCTCTGTTTCCCTGGGGAACTCTGAGCCATCACCTTCCTCTCTCTCAGTCCATTCAGGATTCACAAAACCCAGTGTCCTGTGAGTGAAAATCTACTGTAAAAGAATTATCACCCGTTTTATTCATTAGTATCATTCCAATGTAAAGCTCAGGGTTTGATTCTTGAATTAATTGCTTATTCCCTTTCAGGCTGTGCTTCCTTACTGTTGAACTCTGCAGCAAACAGGGATATTTTTCCCAGACAGCAGCTCACACAGTGGTATTCCCACTGCTTCCCACTAAACAGGGTGGCAGCTGCAAGGCCATTTGGACATTTTAGGTTTCCAGGGCATGTGCAAATTCTGTTGGATGTTGTTCTGCTCCCTGTGGGAAGCAGTTTGTGTTTCTCTGACAACATTTTGGGGGGTGTGTCACGGACTCCTTGACTCCTCTAACACTTCAGAATTCCAGTGTTGTTTATTTTCGGGCACCTGAGCTGGTTTTTTCATCTGTTTTATGATTTGCATGTTGGTTTTGGGCCAACAGAGCCTGGATTTAAGTGTCCTGATGGATGGAAACGAGAGAGCACAGGGAAGGGTCAACTGGGAAAGGTTTGGCTCTCAAGTCTGTTGGAAGGATTGGGATGATTTACAGGGAATGTGCATTTTTAAACTGGCACAACTCTCAGCCTGGTGTGTCCACACCCATCCAACAGATCCACATCCATCCTTCAGCCCAGTTATTCCAGTAACAGCAACTCCCAGGGATGTGCTGACACAAGGCTGGGAAATGGTTCCCTGGGAGAGCTGTTTTTACCTGCTCTCTTTTCTGCCTTTATTAAAATTTAGCCTATAATTTCCATAAAATATGGCTACTTTAATAAAAAGGAAATTTGGTAGTTAAAGAAACAAGCACTGCAGTAAGAACTGAGGGGAGCCTGGTTCCTTCAGCTGACTTTGAATTCCATTAATTGATACCCCTTTAAATGAACATTTGCTGGGGTGGACATGAAGGAAAAAACTAAAATGGTGGCTTTTTAATTTTAATGGCTTCAATTTAATGGTTTCAATTTAATGGTTTCATTTTAATGGCTTAAAATTCCTTGGTGCTCCAGAGCTGCCTGTTTGGCACAGCCTGTGGTAACTTGTATTTGCATTTTGGAGGCAAAATTTGGTGTGGCTGGTCTTGCCTTTGTGTCAGAGATGCCCCAGAGCAGGAGTCCCTGTGACTGCAGCCTCTGCCTGCATTGATTAGCTGCTCTTGGGCTGGCTGTTTAATTAGTGTTAACCAGCCCAGGCTCATTTGAGCAGACAGACACCTGGAAGCTCTGTGGGTTTCCACGTGGCAGGAATTGATGTTTGGGTTAGGAATGACCTTTCCCAGCACACTCCACCTGCAGAGATATTCAAACCCACCAGAGCGGGTGCTGGGGGTGTAAATCCCAGGATCACAGAGTCAGCCAGGTTGGAAAAGACCTTTGGGATCATCGAGTCCAACCCAGTTGTGGTTTATCCATCACTGGGAAGATGCAACAAAACCCACCTGGAGGGTGGAACAAATTTATTTCATGTTTGCAAATAACTTCATGTGGTGACCAGAGGAGGCACCAAGAGATCCTGTTTTGTCTCTGTCATTACCCTGCAAAGGGACCTTCTGCCCCCTCCCCTGCCTCAGTTTCCCCATTTTCCATGGAAGGAGAGACTCTTCCCTCCCTGTGTGGGAATGTCCTGCTCTGTTGGTGCACGACACAGGATCACAGAGTCAACCAGGTTGGAAAAGACCTCTGGGATCATCGAGTCCAACCTGTGACCCAACCCCACCTTGTCCCCCCCACCATGGCACTGATGCCACATCCAGGCTCTGCTCAAACCCCTCCAGGGACGGGGACTCCCCCCCCTCCCTGGGCAGCCCATTCCAAGGGCTGATCCCTCTCTCTGGGAAGAACTTCTTCCCCAGGGCCAACCTAAACCTGCCCTGGGGCAGCTCCAGGCTGTGCCCTCTTGTCCCACTGCTGGTTCCTGGGAGCAGAGCCCGACCCCCCCCGGCTCCCCCCTCCTGGCAGGGAGTTGCAGAGAGTGAGAAGGTCTCCCCTGAGCCTCCTCCTCTGACCACTGTCTCTGTAAAGCACTTCTTCCTGATGTCCAACCCTGGACTGGGCTCCAGCTCCTCCCCAGCTGAGCCTCCGGCGCTTTTCCTCCCTGCAACCTGTTGAGAAGCAAATGCTCAGGAGCCATTCCCGCTGATCCCTTCTGCCGTTTGCCACGGGCTTTTCCAGCCCTTCTGTCGGCAGAGGGTCCAGCTGGCTTGGGCTGGCAGGGCCAGGCAGCCCAGGGATGTTGGCTCCATCAGCTGGGAGCAGGGTGATCTGGGCTGACACTGATGGATGCTGGACGGGGAGCACTGGAGCAGGATGCTCTTGGAGCAGCGCACTGCAGGATTGGAGCGCTGGCCGAGGCTCTGAGACCTCCAGTCCTGGAGCAGCTGCACAGTAACAACCCCAGGCTTCATCAGCCCTCTTTCAGAGCATCGTTTGCCACGAAGATCTTGATTTTTGGCATATTTGGGTAGAGAAGTTTGGGGCAGTTTTCAAGCCAAAGCGCTCGGTGCCGAGTGTGTAAACGGGGATTTCATTGCACGGCTTCCCTGGCACAGGCAGAGGGTTCTCATTGCTCTCAGGAATTCAGGAACCCTAAAGGTTAAGCCTGTGGGGTGTTCTCAACCCTGTAAAAATTAATGTGGTGACATTTAACTGCTAATAAAAAAAAAAAAAAATTCATATTTTGCCTTCCCACACCCTCCCTCCCCCCCTTTTTCCTTGGAAAACCACACGAGTTGTTTGCTTTGCAGTGATGGCTATTTCAAATTATTTTAAGAGAAATCAGGACCTTCCTGTTAATTTCTTGGACAAGAAAGGCTTTTGACATATTTGGCTTCTTAAAAATATCTTTATTTATTTACCAACTCAATGCAAGAAATGAGAGAATAACCCTGGTTTGGGGGCTTGGACCATAATCCCATGAAATCTTTTCCCCCCAGGCTCTAGATTATGATTTTTCTCTTTTCCTCCTCCTGTTTTCATCCTTTTTTCCCCCCTCTCTTTTTTCCTCCACAACAATTAAATCCAGAACTGTTAATATCAGTTATACTTTCCATAAAAATCAGTCCATTCATCAGAATAAATAACCACTCTCTCAAATGATGATAACAAAAAACAGCTGAGTTAACACACATTTCCCTACCTTGTGAGGGGATGACTCTTGCAGGGCAGCATAAAAACTGATTAATGCACTTTGGTTCCCCTGGTTGCCTTAAGAAATGGAAAATATTAATATTTTTCAATTAAATATTAAGAACAGCGAGGCAAGGGATGATCTGCTTGTGCAGTTTCCTAGAGCTGAGAGTTCTGATGAGGTGAAAAGCCAATCGATCTTCCATTTCAATTAATTTAAGAGTTTCAATTCTATAGAGTCAAATGCACAGAAACAAGCTCGACGTGAGGTAGAAATTCAGGGACACGGTGCAGGTGCCTTATTTTGTGGAACTCCCTGTCAAACATTCAGGAAAATCCAGCCCAAAATAACCCAGCCCAAAATAACCCAGCCCAAAATAACCCAGCCCAACAAACCCCAGCCCAACAAAACCCAGCCCAACAAAACCCAGCCCAACAAAACCCAGCCCAACAAAACCCAGCCCAACAAAACCCAGCCCAACAAAACCCAGCCCAACAAAACCCAGCCCAACAAAATCCAGCCCAAAAACACCCAGCCCAAAAAAACCCAGCCCAAAATAACCCAGCCCAACAAAACCCAGCCCAACAAAACCCAGCCCAAAAAAACCCAGCCCAAAAAAATGCAGCTCAACAAAACAGTCCAACAAAACCCCAGCCCAAAAATATCCAGCCCAAAATAACCCAGCCCAAAAAAATCCAGCCCAACAAAATCCAGCCCAACAAAACCCAGCCCAACAAAACCCAGCCCAATGTATTGGCTGCATTTTATCAGGACTAATAAATCATTGATCCCAGCTGCCCATCAGGACTAATAAAACCCCTGATCCCAGTTGCCCACCAGCTCCCTGAGGAGAACAAGGATTTGGGATGGATCACTATTGACAGCCAGAGGGTACCAGGCTCTTTTCCAGCCCCTTTTTGGTAAACCTCTGCCTTCCTTTTGTACCATTTATTTTTATTTTTAATTCTCATAGCTTTTTTTTTAATTGTCATACCTTATTTATTATTATTTTTAATTCTCACAGCTTATTTTTTTTTTAATTGTCACAGCTTATTTATTACTTTTTTTTTTTAAATTGTCATAACTTATTTCATCCCATTATGGAAAGCAAGTCCCTGGAGAGCAGCTCAGGCTGGCTTTGATCCATGATGTTGTTTAGTCTTGTTTCACAAACCATTAGAGATGCTCAAGGATGTAAACCAAGAGATCCATCAGGGAAAGCCTCACCAGCCATTTGCTGCAGATGTCCCCCACGTCCTGATGGCAGTGGCAGGAGGCAGAATCCTGAGAAAGCCTTTTTTTTTGTGCTAATAGAGCTCAGAATCTCAATAAAGTCCTTTTTTTGGGGCCAATAGAGCTCGGATGGAGTCTGGAGATCAGCAGGAGCCTCACTAAGATTGGCCCCAAACTCTGCTCTTCAGCTTCTCACCTTTAGGTTGGGATGGGCTTGTGGAGCCCTCAGAGATCCATGGAATGAGAGCTGGGAATAAACCCTGGGTGGCTGCTGGGATTGGGAATGTGTCCCTGCTCCTGATGGACAAGAGGAAACGGCCTCACGTTGTGCCAGGGAAGGTTCAGGCTGGATAGCAAGGAAAATTTCTTCATCCAAAGGATTGTCCAGCCCTGGGGATTCAAAAGAGGAATTGTTCCCTGGGAAGCTGCTTTGACTTGGAGCTTTATTTACTGGGAAGGCAAAATTAATTAGAGAATGATTGCAGAGAAAAATCAGGCATCTGTGGGACAGTGTGGAGACAAATCCCTGCCTGGCAAACACAGGGATCCCATCCCTGGAAGTGTCCAAGGCCAGGTTGGACGGGGCTGGTGGAAGGTGCCCCTGCCCATGAATGAGATGATCCTTGATGTCCCTTCCAACCCAAACCATTCCATGAGTCCATGTGCTGGTTTAGATGGGATATTGGGAAGGAATTCTTTCCTGGAAGGGTGATGAGGGGCTGGGATGGAATTCCCAGAGAAGCTGTGGCTGCCCCTGGATCCCTGGAAGTGTCCAAGGCCAGGCTGGAGCAACCTGGGCTAGTGGGAGGTGTCCCTGCCCATGGCAGGGGTGGAACTCCATGGTCTGTAAGGTCCTTCCAAGCCAAACCATTCCAGAATTCCATGGTTCTATGAAGTTGAACATCTGGAAAGAGGATTAACACCAGGAATCTCTTCAACAGAACTGTGCAGGGCAGGGGTGGAGCCCCATCCCTGGGGGGATTTCCCAGCCCTGGGCATGTGGCACCTGGGGCCATGGGGCAGTGGTGGCCTTGGGAAATGGTTGGACTTGATGGTCTTACAGGTGTTTTTAACCCAACAATTCCGTGATCCTGTTCTGTTTTCCATCCGATAGGATGACACCCACTACACCCACCCTTGGGGAAGGACCCGCTCTGCCCCCGGTGCCTCAAAAGGACAATTTCTGTCCCAAATCCATGGCCACAAAGCCCCATCTTCTTACTCAAGTGTTGCCAGTGGATGTATCCCCTGGGCTTCTCCTGGTTCCTCCTGGAGAGAAACATCAGGCACCAAAAATTCCCAGCAGTGTCTCGTGGCAGCAACATGAGCTGGATGGAAATATTCCACTCAGTTTGTGGCAGCTGCCAAACGTGGGGGGGGTTGAGGCAGTTTTTTTTTCTCCCTGGAAGTTTTGTTTCATCCCACAAGTGGGCAGAAAATAAAGCAGTGAGGAGTCCCAGCCCATCCCACCCCCCTGGCATTTGGTCTTGTTTTCCCAGCACTGAGGCACAGGAAGAAATGCGAAGGGAGGAATTTTTTAAGCTTCATTTTTTTGTGCATTTAGGTGAGTTTACTCCTTGAAATAATGCAAGGATTAGGGGGCTGGAGGAGGTGTGGGCTTGGCAATCTGTGGAATTAAAGCCAAACTGGAACATTCATTCTTACCAGGGCAAAAAGGGCTCTGAAGGGATTTTCTTTGCCAGGTCTTTTTGATGGTCAAGAAGCTTCAAACTCCAGCTCAGCCACCTCCCTCCCACCCCTTGGTCCTTATTCCCAATATCCTAAAAAATGGCAACTCTAACAAACACGGTTTCATGGGAGGGTTGTGCTGATCAGGTATTTTTCTGTAGTCTTTTCCCCTTCTGAAAGCAGAGTATTATTTAAAGTGTCAGGTCCCAAAAATCTCCTAAATGATGAGTTTGGAACAAGGGCAGGCCACAGGACTGAGGTGCTCTGAGGGGCTGGAGGAGATGTGGGATTGGCAATCTGTGGAATTAAAGCCAAACTGGATCATTCATCCCTAGCAGGGCAAAAAGGGCTCTGAAGGGATTTTCTTTGCCAGGTTTTTTGATGGTCAAGAAGCTTCAAACTCCAGCTCAACCACCTCCCTCCCACCCCTTGGTCCTTATTCCCAATATCCTAAAAAATGACAACTCTTAACAAAAACACTTTTATGGGAGGGTTGTGCTGATCAGGTATTTTTTCTGTAGTCTTTCCTGTGTAAAAGCAGAGCATTATTTAAAGTGTCAGGCCCCAAAAATCTCCTAAATAATGAGTTTGGAACAAGGGCAGCCCCCAGGATTTAGCTCTGAGGGTTCATCCAGCATTCACTGAGCTCCCAAAATCCTCAGCCAGCTCTTCCCCAAAACATTTACAACCAAACTGCTCCCTGCAGCACTCGGGGATTTAGTGACAGAAACTGTTAGAAGAGCCATAATATAATTTGTAAATGATGTTGATTTACTCATTCCAAAGCCTTTTGAAGCAAATAGATTGTGTTCATTTTCTCCCACGAGCTGTACATTCAGAGTAACCATTGAAACACTCCATTTAAATATATATGCAATTAAACTAATGATGTTTTAGAACATCCTAAATAACAACACAGCGCGAGGACAGCTGTCCATATCCTCTATTTAGGTTTACAGTTCTGCTGCACAGTTTGCTGGGTTAGTTTTCTTATAAATAACAGTGTAAATCACCCATTTTCCTGCCTCTCAAAGAGCAGCAGCTGCCCCCGACTCAGAGCTGGCAATTAGAGGAGGGAAAGGATGGAAACAAAGGCCAGGGTTGAAAGGAAAAGCTCTTCAGGTGTAATAGTGGTGTAAAGCTTAATGCTTTCAGATGGTGTAAAGAGACTCCAGAGGAAAGGAGAATTAGGCCCTGTAATATCCAGTGTAATTATGCAAATTGATATTACAAAAAGGGCTTTTAATTGGGAATGCTCAACAACATTTCACTGGTGCCAGGTCGTTAATCTGGGTGGGAGTCAGTTCAGCAGGAGACTTGTCTTGGGTTCAGGAACGAGGCCAGGGCTGTGCTGAAGTGATTCCACGTGTTAACCTGGATTCCAGATGTTAAACTGCATGGAATCATGGAACCATGGAATGGCTTGGATTGGAAGGGACATCAAGAATCACCCCATTCCATCCCCCATTCCACACCTTCCACTAGCCCAGGTCGCTCCAGCCTGGCCTTGGACACTCCCAGGGATGGGATCCCTGTATTTCCCAGGCAGGGATTTGTCTCCCCACAGTCCCACAGTTCTATGAATTTTCTTCCTCTGCTCTGCAATCATCCTCTAATTCATTTTGCCTCCTCAGTAAATAAAGCTCCAAGTGAAACCAACTTCCCAGGTAACAGTTTCTGTTCCGAAGGCACATAAACCCCCAACACCTCCGTCACCTTTGAATTGAAATAATTACTGCTGCTGTTTGCCACTAAACCTTCTGAGGGCCTTCCATTCATGGAGGAATCCACTAATGTTCAGCTTGTTAGGAGATGAGACCCCTCATTAACTCGGAGTATTAAATGAAACAGTTGAGTTGGTAACCAAATCGACAAAGGAACAGCTGAGTCTCTCTGTGATTAGGGACTTTGTCATCTTGTTCATGGATTAATTATATGGTCCATTATACTGAAATGTGTTTTTGATATCAAGACTAGTTTTGTTCTTGAGTTTTTCTACTTGCCAGCTGCTTTAATGTTCTTTATCTTTCTGGGAACAAGCAGCAAATTATAGATTTCTGCACTTGAAGGACGAATTTAGAACATAGTCTTGAATGGCTGTTATTTAAAAGAAGTTCAAGGATAAATGTAGAGAGAACAATCTGCAGAAGGGGGAGTCTGGTGCAGCTCTTCTCTGCTGTGATGTGGCCCTGAAAGCAAACAAACAAACAAACAGGAACAGCCTGGGAAATGGGCTGGGAGGCTGCACACGCTTCCCGGGAAGAGATGTGGGAGGGAAATCCTCGGAGAGAAAGTTGTGGTTCAGTGCTTTGGGGCTGTGCAGGGGTTACCCTGACACATCAGCCACAGGCCCCAATAATCCAAGGGATTTCTAGTTGTAGAATCCCAGAAAGCTTTGGGTTGGAAGGGTCCTTAAATCCCACCCAGTGCCACCCCTGCCCTGGGCAAGGACACCTTCCACCAGCCCAGGTTGCTCCAGCCTGGCCTTGGACACTTCCAGGGATCCAGGGGCAGCCACAGCTTCTCTGGGAATTCCAGCCCAGCCTCCCACCCCCTCCCAGGGAGGAATTTCTTCCCAATATCCCATCTAACCCTGCCCTCTGTGAGTCTGAACCCACCCCCCTTGTCCCAGAGCCACAGCTCCCGATGACATTTGTATGATGAAATTTATGGAATGAAAGTGAATTCATTGTAATTTTGAACCTTTCTTTCAAATAAATGTCTTGAAATTGTAGAAACTGTACAGTTGTAGAATTGTAGGTTTGCACTCTAGAAATTTGGTGAGAAACACAAGAATTAAACCTTCAAAATCAAGAAAAAATAAGAAAGATCCACCAACATATCCCGTGGGATTTATGGAGGGGGGAATTAAATGTCTTGGAGGTGAAATGAGGAGTCATTGGTGGATCATGGTTATAAAACCAACAGGGCTGGAGGGAAGTTGAGCCCCAAGAGGTGAATTTTCCTTCCAAGAGCAGGGATTGTAACTGGGAATTCAGGGCAGCTTGGAAGAGCACACTGGGAGACAGGAGGGTGCTCCTGTGCTCACACCAGTGTGGAACTGGGAGATAGGAGGGTGCTCCTGTGCTCACACCCAGTGTGGAGCTCCCCACCCTGAGGGAGGTGCTGGGCATTCCTGCCTGAACTGGAGGAGAGATAATTTTGGGGTCTTGGGACTTTTTTAACCACTCCTGGGATCCAGAGACTGTGACCACCACTCTCACCCAGACTGCACCACCACTCTTGCCCAGACTGCACCAGCACTCTCACCAACAGGTTTTTCCCCTCTCCTCTTACTTTGGACTCAGGGGGCCCAACAAACACCACTCTGTTCATGCCCCAGGGTGCTGGGTTATACATTTGGGTTTTGGGGGTTAAAACCAACTGTTTGTCTGTATAATCGTATTTATTGTGTTATTTTATTAAATTGTTATTCTGATTTATAATCTCTCCTTTGAGTTGGGTTCATTTCCCCTGCAGGTTCACCTTTAAACCAGCACACCAGGGTGGCTGCATTTCCCCTCTCAGGGACCTCCTGAGGGTGTGGCAGCCCCACCCTGCAGCTCCAGGAAGATTTGGACATCAGTGCTGGGCTCTCCTGCTTGGATTTAGGGAACGAGCAGCATCCCTGGGGTGCCAGAGAGGGGATTTTCAGCCTGAAATCCATCCCAAAGTCCTAAAGCACCACTGGAGTTGTGCAATTACCTCGAGGAACTCGGCTCTTGTTCCAGCCCTGATTGAAAAAATGCAGGTTTTGCTGAGGGTTGTGGCACTTCAAAGGCAGAGATAAGGAACAGGCCCTTGAAAATGAGGTATGTGTTTATCTCCAGCAGCTGCCTAACTAAGGGAATGGGAAAATTAAATTTGTCCCATAATTATCTTTTGTACAAACAGGCAGTGGCCCTCCAGCCAGGCAGCTTCTAAAAGAACCTATAATTATTGCATATAATAACTCCCAACATTAATCTTAGCTGTTGCTTGTACAAAAATTATAGATTACTGCACCAAATCCTATTACTGCAAATATTAAAAGTTACTCAGCGTTTATTTGAACCTGGATTTTTTTTTTTTCATGTAACTTTGTGTTAATTTTCTCCCTATTTCACAACTCCAGCAATTGTTGGAATAGAGGGTTGATGGTTTAAAAAATTAATTCTTGTGAGATTGGAGTAATATGGCAAAAGAAAAGGTCTTAAAGCTGGAAGGATTGGGAATATTACTTGGCCAATCCAGGACTTTATTCTTGTTGGGGTGTTTCTCAAGAGTTGTTTAGCTTTGATTTGTGGATTTGAGCCTCCAAACTATCCCAGTATCCCAGAATTCCTGCAGGAATTCTGCCTGTTCTCTGGGGAATTCCAACCTGAGGGCAAATGCACTTGGGAGCTTTGCTGGAGCTGGACTGGGGGGCAGAATTCCCAGAGAATCAGGGAATATCCTGAGTTGGAAAGGACCCACAAGGATCATGGAAGCCCAGCTCCAAAGCTCAGTTTTGATTGGTCTCCCCTTCCTGGAAGTGGTTTTGGAGGCTCCTGATCCCACCCTGCTGGAGCAGAGTTTGAAGGAGCATTTCTGCCTTTTTTACTCCCAGACCTCCAAGTGCTTTGGGAAGACTGGAACATCTGGAATCTGATGTGCAGGAGGACTCCTGTATTCCTTGAGGGCCTCACACAGCCACCCTTTCATGCCTGAAAATTCAGAGAATCCTGGAATGGTTTGGGTTGGAAGGGACCTTAAAGCCCCTCCAGTCCCAAGAAACCTTTTGCTTTGTTTTGTTTTTTCTCCTGTTGCTGCTGTGCTGAAAAAAGTTTGGGTATCCAGTCACTTAAATCATAAAGAATTTAGATTGTAAGACAATGTTCTTTTTTAGACTGTGCTGCTCCAGAGACAGTTTTGAAATGTTTCTCTGAGGCATTTATAGAATTCTCTCTGTTCTCCTCAAAACAATCTCAAACTGCTTTATTTTCTGTCTAGTTCTCGAGTTTTGAAGGCCCCTTTAGATGGGTTTTTGATATTATTATTATTATTTCAGGGGGTGAACTTGGATTGTCTTGAATATATTTTAATATATTCCACCTTGTTTTGGAGGATGGAGCCAAGACATGAAGCACTGGAGCAGCTGACTTGGGGTAGAGCCTGGGGACACGACTCTGGAGCCCAAACCCTTCTGGAGCTGGGAATTTTGCATCCCATAAAGAACATGCTCTTCTCTATTCTCCTTTGTGTAGCTGCTGGGTGGTTTTGAAGCAGTTTTTTCCAGGGTTTGATCCCCTTTTGTCCACAGGGAGAAGCAGGAGGGAGCGTGGCCGTGGCTGGATGGAACTCCTGGATGCAGCACCCTGGGAAGTTTTTCTCCCTGAAATCCTGGAGTGAAAACAAAATCAGTCCCCAAGTAACTTGGGCTGGGTAGAAGCACAATTTTGTGAGCATGTTGATCAGAAATAGGCTTATAAATCATCAGCTGCCTTAAAAAAGAAAACCATTTAATATAGAGGAGAATTCCTTTTGCTCTTTGTGGAGCTCTCCTGGACTCTGTAGCTCTTATTCTTAAAGGTCAGAGAGCTGCACTCTGGTTTTTCCTGCCTTCAGAATGGATTTGAGCAGTGGAGAGGAGAATGCACCTGGTTGTAAATACAGAAATACAGCAGGGCAAGTGTGGAACTACATTGGAAGGTCCTGGTTGTGTCAAAAAGGGGCAGAGTTCAGGGCAGGCTTTGAAGAATGGACAGAAGGGGGGGGAATAAAGGCTGGTTGTTTGGAGACAAAGCTGCCTCGGGAGGAGCGAGGGCCCCTTGGAGTTACTGCAGCAAGACTTGCATTTCTGCTCAGCCTCAGCTGCTGGAGCTGGGAAACCACTTGGATTGAGCAGGAATCACTGGAGCAAACCCCAAAACAGCTGGAACACAATAAGTGCCATCTCAGTTCAGGATATTCCCTGATTCTCTGGGAATTCTGCTCCCCAGTCCAGCTCCAGCGAAGCTCCCAAGTGCATTTGCCCTCAGGTTGGAATTCCCCAGAGAACAGGCAGAATTCCTGCAGGAATTCTGGGATACTGGGATAGTTTGGAGGCTCAAATCCACAAATCAAAGCTAAACAACTCTTGAGAAACACCCCAACAAGAATAAAGTCCTGGATTGGCCAAACCCAAGGAATATTCCCAATCCTTCCAGCTTTAAGACCTTTTCTTTTGCCATATTACTCCAATCTCACAAGAATGAGTTTTTTAGCTGAAAAAAAACATGTGTTGTCGTGCAATCCCTTCGTTTCTGTCTGGTTTACTCCTCCCTGAGGTTTTTTTAAAGGGTGATTTATTGGGCCAATATTTCTCCAGTTTAGCAGCAAAATTTTAAAGGAATACATGAATAAATTTTAGGGACAGCCCAATATGGATGTCAACCTTCAAAAGAATTCAAATATAATATTTAGAGGTCTGCAAAAACCTTTTTCTTGGTCCCAAATTAGTGGTTGTAGTTCGATTTTCTCCAAGACAACCCTGGGGAGGGAGAGGACATGGAGTGCCCACAGTGACATCCCAAATGCAGTTCCCAGGCTGATCCTCCAGAGCCTTCACCAAGAGTTTCCTGCTGCTTTCAAGTATTATTAAGTGGCCACTGATTTTAAAATAATAATCAGGGAATCAAAGAATGTTTTGGGTTGAAAGGGACACTAAAGATCATGTTGTTCCACCCCTGCCATGGGCAGGGACACCTTCCATTAGCCCAGGTTGCTCCAAGCCCTGTCCAAGCTGGCCTTGGACACTTCCAGGGATGGGGAAGCCACAAGATATTATTATTATTATTATTATTATTATTATTATTATTATTATCATCATCATCATCATCATCATTATTACAATAATAATAGCAATAATAATAATATTCTATGCTTAAGACTTCTGATTTTAGTGATATTTATAGATTATTTTTTTTTTACTTAATCCAGCACATGCAGCTGGGGGGGTTGAATCCAGGTATTTGGGGCTGGTTGATGTGGCAGTTCCTACCTCTGGTTCTTTAACAAAACCACCTGGGGAAGGTTCCCTCCCTCACTTAAATGAAGGGCAGAATTAGTCTCTCCCTTTAATGCTTTTTCCAGCCTCACTTTAGAGGTGCAGGGGCATCTTTTTAAGTGCCTTTTGAAGTAGGATTTGCTTCACTCTTTTAATTATCTGAGGAAATCGCTGTGTCACCTCCAAGGCCAAATATTCCAGTGTAGAGTTTCCTGGGTAATGTATTAAAACACCTCCTTCAGTGAGACTGGGTCTGTTCTCACCTGAGCTCCCCTGATTTTGAGATAACTGTGCTCCAATTCCTGGTTTGTGCCATGGGAATGAGCTCCCTGTTGGCATTTTGGGGGGGAGTGGAGCTGCTGGTCCCTGAGGGGGGAGTTCTGACTCCTTCCCACTCTGCTCCACGTCCCCCACGTCCCCCCATCCTGCAGCTCAGGGGCTCCCAGGGCCCTGCTGTTCTTGCAGGGTGGACCCAAAGGTGCTCTGGGCTCTGCCCCTGCCCCTCCCCTGCCTTTTGCTGCCATTCCTCCTTCCAGCCTGCCCTGGGCAGAGCTGCACAACAGCCTGGAGGGTGCAGAGCAGGAGTCCTGCTCCTTTCCCAGCCCTTCTGCATCCCATCAAATCAGGAACTGCTTTGGTTTCACGGACCTTAAACACCAAGTGTTCAACTGGACACCTCCCACGAGCCCAGGGTGCTCCAACCTGGCCTTGGACACTTCCAGGGGCAGCCACAGCTTCTCTGGGAATTCCAGCCCAGCCTCTCCCCACCCTCCCAGCCAGCAATTCCTTCCCAATATCCCATCTCTCCCTGCCCTCTGGCAGTGGAAGCCATTCCCTGTGTCCTGTCCCTCCAGCCCTTGTCCCAAGTCCCTCTCCAGCTCTCCTGGAGCCCCTTTAGGCTCTCAAGGGGCTCTCAGGTCTCCCTGGACCCTTCTCTCTTCCAGGTTGGACAGTTCCAGTTCTCTCAGCCTTTCCTAACAGAGGTGTTCTGTCTCTCTAATCATCTCCATGGCCCTAAAACTTGTGGAAAAGGAATCAGTCCATCATGGGAACACATCCCTGGCTGCCCCAACAATTAATCTGAGCCTTTTGACCTGAAACTTCCTTCCTTTCATCCCTAGAGCCGTGGAGAAGCTGAGGCAAAGCATTTTCCTGCTGGATCTGGCAGAAATGTGACACCTGGAAGAACAAATTAGTGATGCCCGTGGTGTCTTTGCAGGAGAGGGGACGGGGCTGGGAAAGGTTTGTGTCCTTTGGGAGATTAGCTCCTGGTTTATTTAATATCAGCTTGTTCTCCACTCCACACTGGGCACAGATTAACAGTTCTAACAGCTGTGGAGATACTGTAATATCCCCTTGGCTTGTTAATCCAATTAATACTTGATGTAAATAAGGAAGAGGCTCGAAGTGTGTTGTGCTCTGAAGGCACAGCAGGGCCTGGAGTGTTTGTTATTCCACAGGAAGGGAGGAGTAGCTGGAATTCAGGGGTTTTCATCCATTCTCATAGAATGTGCTGAGCTGGGAGGGACCCACAAGGACCATCAGTCCAACCCTCAGCCCTGCACAGCCCCAGCCCCAAGAGGATCATCCCAACCCTCCTGGAGCTCTGGCAGCCTTGGGGCTGTGCCCACTGCCCTGGGGAGCCTGGGCAGTGCCCAACCAGCCTCTGGGAGAAGAACCTTTCCCTGAGATCCAACCTGAGCCTGCCCTGACACAGCTCCAGCCATTCCCTGGGTGCTGTCCCTGGTCCCCCAGAGCAGAGCTCAGTCCCTGCCCCTCCTCTGCCCTCAGGAGGGTTTGCAGACCCCAGGGAGGAGGGTTTGCAGACCCCAGGGAGGAGGGTTTGCAGACCCCAGGGAGGAGGGTTTGCAGACCCCAGGGAGGAGGGTTTGCAGACCCCAGGGAGGAGGGTTTGCAGATGCCAGTGAGGTCTCCCCTCAGTCTCCTCATCTCCAGCTGAACACACCGAGTGCCCTCAGCAGCCAGAAGGTCTCTGGAGGGATGGAAAACAAGGATCTGCCTTCAGGGGGGAGCTCAGAGGGGTGAGATCAGAGAGGCAGAGCAGGAACCCC
The DNA here is from genome assembly GCF_003945595.2 of Pipra filicauda. NCBI lineage: Eukaryota > Metazoa > Chordata > Aves > Passeriformes > Pipridae > Pipra > Pipra filicauda. Next base: position 116,555 of record NW_024104894.1, read on the forward strand.
CCTCACTGTGCCTGGGGTGGGTTTGGGGTGGGTTTGGGCAGCAGCCTCCCAGCTGCACATCCCACCATTCCCTAGATCTCAGCCACCCCATCCAGCCTCCAGCACACCAGTGGAGGCTCCCAAAACACTGTTCATGCCTTTCCACCCCCTCCAACCCCCAGTCAAGTTGGATGCCATGAGATTTAAGCCAAATATCAAATTTTGCTCTTTTTTTCTCCACTCTCAGCTCCGTGCAATGCACTGACTCCTGCTCATCCCACTGCTGGCATTCCTTTGTTTTTAGCTGAGTTCCATCACCTGGGAGACCACAGCCAATGAACCTCTGCAGGATCACACTGGGTAGGAAAAATACGTGGTTCAAACAGTGGCTTGGGAAGCCTGGAATGAATTCCCTGTGCTTCCAAGCATTTCCTGGGTGACTGAGGGCACAAACCTTCCTGCACAGCTCATTCCAAGCACTTAATTCCCCTCTGGCTGCAGGGACAGGCACTTCCCGAGGCTGACTCACTGCAGTGGGATGGAATGATCCCCCGTGGATCATTCCAGCCTGGCTGGTTTCTCTCCAGAGGTTTTCCAGGCAGAATGTGGGACAACTGCATCCCTAACAAGGATGCCTCAGCAAAGTGTCTCTTCTTTGGCTGCTGAGCTTCATTTTGGTCTCTCTGTTCTGAGGAAAAATGGCACAATGGCTGTTCTTTATCTTCCTTGGGAAGGAATCTCCTGGGATTCTTGGGCCTGCAGTGCAGGGTCTGATTCATTTTACTTGTTTAAAGGAAAACAAGCAAACAGAGAACTCATTAAATAGTTGGAGCATTAAAAATCTGCAGCCCAAAGTGACATTTAGCAAGCACATGAGGAGTGTAACACGAGGACTTCATCTTTTATATTGCCCCTTGTTTTGAAGGATAATCGTGGAACGGTTTGGGTTTGAAGGGACTTTAAAGATCATTTAATTCCAACCCTCTGCCAAGGGCAGAGACACCTTCCACTAGTCCAGGTCGCTCCAACCTGCTCATAATGCTGTGGAATCACTCAATTAAATGTTGTGTTTTCTTTTTAATTTTCCCTAATTAAGGTGTTCTCCACTATCCCCAGCCCAGCTTTCACACAGCCTGCAATGGATTCCCCATCCCAAGGGAATGGGATTAAACATTTTGGCTTTGTTGGGCTCTGTATCTGAGCTGGGCTTCTGCAGGGAACTAATGAACAGATTAGTGGCATTGCCAAGAAGAGACTCAGAGTATCAGCTGGGATGAGGCTTTTCCAAACCAGCCAGGCAACAACAGAGAGAGGGAAAGCTGGAAAAAAGCACAGGGAGGGGAAAAAAAAAAGACAAGTGGAGTCAGTTTGGTTGCTGTGGAAGGCAGGGGTGGAGGGCAGGTGAAGGATGGCTGGTCAGGGGTTGTGTGAACACACTGAGGAATTGATTTCCCTCCTCTCTCACCTCTCTGGAAGTTTGGGGTGTTCAGATAATCCTGGTTGTTCTTTTCCTGGCATCTCCTGGAGGGATCTCAGGTGTCCTCTCCAGGCAATGCTGGAATATTAATACACCAGGAGAGGTTTCCAGATCCTACAGAGCAGTTTTAAGAGTCTTCCTTGTCCTTGCTGACTTTGCCCCAGCATTCCATGAGCTCCCCTTCATCCCAGAGCAGAGCCTGAGTGCTCCCAGCAGAGCTGTGGCTGCAGTGAACTCTGGTTCCTCTCCAGTAAAAAATCTCTGGAAAACAGAGAACAGCAAAGCAGGGCCATTCCCGGGGGTTTGGCTTGTTCTGCTTCAGCTGAACTTCCCGGGAATGTTTTTCCCAGCAGTGTTTCCTCCAGGCAGGATCATGGCAATGACTTCCCCTCCAGGCTCTCTCTGAAGAATTGTGGGATCCCAGCATGGTTTGGGTTGGAAGGGACCTTAAAGCTCATCCAGTTCCATGGGCAGGGACACCTTCCCCTATCCCAGGTTGTTCCAATCTGGCCTGGGCACTTCCAGGGATCCAGGGGCAGGCACAGCTTCTCTGGGAATTCCATCCCAGCCCCTCCCCACCCTCCCAGAGAGGAATTCCTTCCCAATATCCCACAAACCCCTGCCCTGTAGGAATTTAAAGCCACTGAAATGACCTGGATGCTCTGGCTGGTGCCATCTGTGCCCTCCTGGCCAGCCCTGACTTTCCCCTTTCTGGTTCCCCCAAGGCAAGATTACCTGGTGCCCAGGTACCTTTTTCCTTGAGAGCCCTTCCCTACCATTCCAGAGGAGGGTCTAGGGAATACTCCCAGCCCCCTGCCCTGCCCACCTCGGTGCCAGGCAGCAGCAGAGCTGCACCTTCATGGTACCTGCAGGACACAGGACTTGCCAAAGAACCTCAGGGAATGAGCTGCACCCATGGCTGGAACAGTTCAGGTCTGGTGGGAATCTTCTGTGGCTCGTTGTCAGGTTTGGCTGGACTCCTGTACAGAATCAATCCCGTTCAGTGCAGGTTTGCTCCATCCTGCTCCAGGGGGTCCAGCTGCCCCCAGGCTGTGCTTTGTGAGGAGCAGGTTTCAGCCCAGCTCCCAGCATTTAACAACTCCAGCGATGCTTCCTTTGATACCCATACAACTGGAGCTAAAAAGAAGGGAAAGAAGCCCTTAAAGAAGCCCACTGGCCTCTTTCCCCCCTGCTCCCCTGCCCTCTCATCTCCCGAGGAATTGCTGGATCATTCTTTCCGTTACAAACTCGGCTTCAAGGGCAGGGAAAAGAGCTTTGTGTGGGCTTTGTTCTGGCAGCCCCCCCGAGGGCTCCTGTTCTCAGTCTCCAGCCTGACCTCTGGCCAGCAGGGCCTCGTGGATGGCCACAAGAAAGACACAGAAACTCTCAGAGCTGAAGTTACTCAACAACTTTTATTTTTCCTCCCGTTGCCTCAGAAAATTTCCTAATGGTGGGGGAACCTCAGGAGCTCGAGGTTGCCTTCCTGCAGCTCTGGTTGTGTCTGCAGGCTTTGAACTGGTGTTTGAAATCCCCCAGACTCATCCCCACAGCCCCAGCAGCACTTCCAAACCCTTTACTTCCAAAGGGGAGTCCCCTCCAGGAAGGCAGCAGCACAAGGAGGGGGTGCAGGCAGCTGGGACAGGCCTTTGACTATTTCTTTAGAGGTTTTTTTGTTTTTTCCACAAATAAAGAAGCTTATTAATCACTACACCAGGTTTATGTACAGGGCAGCTCAAGCAGAGGATGTAGAAATGGTTGGTTGGGGAGTACAGATAATCCTGGTTATTCTTTTTCTGGCATCTCCTGGAGGGATCTCAGATGTCCTCTCCTGGCAATGCTGGAGTATTTGGAATGAGGGAATGGAAACTTATTCCCTCACCAAATGTTCTCTGGAATTGTGTTGCAGGGCAAAATCAAGTTAATCCTATTGATTTCTCAACAGAATATAGAAATTTGTTGCCTGTTTTTATTTTCCCTCCCAACTACAGTTCTCCTTTCCAGTTCTCCTCTCTCCCATCATTTCTTCCACTTCTTCTTTTTCCATGTCATGAAGCAACAGGGATAATGCAGCTGGGATCACAGTGTCAGACACAGCCCCTGCCTGGGCTTAAAAATCGAATTAAAACATAGTTCTGACAGCAAAAGCTACAGATTAGCAGCCAGTGCCTGAAGAATGGCAGTTAATAAACCTGTGTGGGATTCATCAGTTTATTCCAGCTGAGAATCTGCCCCCGGGTCTGTGTGTTCCCAACCTTTCATTGCTCATGGCACATTTGAGGTTTAAGGTACAGGCAGAGCTGGGTCAGGTCACTCCAATCTCTGACTCGGGTTTTTCTGGGATCTGGGCTCTGGTGCATCTGGGAATCACAAACCAGCTTGGGAGCATCTGGGCTCACCTCAGCAGGGAATAACTTCCAGGAGACTCCATGAGATAATCCACCAGGCACACAGGGATGTTGTGCCTGTGGAACTGAGGAGGCAGCTCCTGCTTTTCTGTGGGGCAGTTTGTGTTCTGCACAAGTTCCTGACCCAGACAGGGAGTAAATGCCAGACTTGTGTCTGGATTTCCAGCACAGTGATCCTGCAACGAGGATCATCCTCAACCTTCCCCCTCCTGCCTCAGTTTGCCCCATCCCTGGAAGTGAAGCCCTGGCACAGGTTGCCCAGAGAAAACCTGAGAGTCCCTTCCAGGGCCTAAAGGGGCCCAAGAGCTGGAGAGGGACTTGGGACAAGGGATGGGGAGACAGGACAAGGGATGGAGACAGGACAAGGAGGAATGGCTTCCCACTGCCAGAGGGCAGGGTTAGGTGGGATACTGGGAAGGAATTCCTCCCTGGGAGGGTGGGGAGGCCCTGGCCCAGGTTGCCCAGAGCAGCTGTGGCTGCCCCTGAATCCCTGGAAGTGTCCAAGGCCAGGTTGGAGCAACCTGGGCTAGTGGAAGGTGTCCCTGCCCATGGCAGGGGTGGCACTGGATGGGCTTTAAGGTCCCTTCCAACCCAAACCTTTTTTGGATTCTGTGATTTTGGATCTGGCACCATCCAGGCCAGAGGTGTGAAGCCCTGACCTTCTCCTCTGGCTGCTGGCCAGGTGCTGGGTGAGGAGGGAGACCTGAGCCACGACCCCGGGCTATGTTGGGACCAGTGAAGGTTTAGAGAATCATGGAATCAAGGGATGGTTTGGGTTGGAAGGCACCTTAAAGCCCATCCAGTGCCACCCCTTCCATGGGCAGGGACACTTTCCACTAGCCCAGGTTGCTCCAAGCCCTGTCCAACCTGAGCTTGGCCACTTAGACCCACTTTCACAAGTTTGTACCCTGAGGAGCAGCAACAAATCCAGTGGGATTGCTCTCTTCCTTCTGTCTGCAGTGAAATGTTCTCCCTGTTCCTCTCCCTTCTTTCTTTGCTCTCTAACACTTCCAGGTGCTTTCTGTGCTGCTCAGGGACATCCTGGTGTAACCCCCCTGTTCCTGCAGCTGGGCTGGGGTCAGGAGGTGTCTCCAAGGAGTGATTAACTGCCAAGGTGCAGAGGCAGATAAACCCTTAGAAAAACCACTTGTAAGAATGAAGCCAAAAGTATATATTTAGAAATCCATTTAGGTCTCACCATCTTGCTTAAAATGGAACTGATAATAATAACACCTGGCTGGGCAGTGCAGTTAATGAAAGGCAGCGAATGTAAAAGTTAACAAATGTAAAAGTTGAATTTTTTATGGGAGCTTTGCTTTTCCAGCGAGCTTTTAAAAAGCCTATTCTCATTTGAAGCAATCTACTGATACATTTAACAAATGTCAAGATGAAATGCTTCAGCAGAGATCAAAAGGCCTGAGGGTTTTATTGTGCCAGTCCTGCAGCACTGATAGCCTGTATTGAACTTTCATGCTGAGGATCAATAGTTTTATTTGATCAAATATGGGCAACCCTCAAAGCCAGCGGGCTCTGCCTAAAGGACACTTCAGATTGGGGGGTCTCCCTTGAGAGCACTCAGGCTCTTCACCGTGGGCTGTGATATTTGCTCATGTCCCTGCTTGTTTGGAAATTATTGTTTAGTTAGTTTTTTTAACAAAACCCCCAGCCCTGGGTTGTTGGATATTCAGGAGTGTTGTTGAATAATCAGGAGTGTTGTTGGATATTCAGGAGCATTGTTGGATATTCAGGAGCGTTGTTGGATATTCAGGAGTGTTGTTGGATATTCAGGAGTGTTGTTGGATATTCAGGAGTGTTGTTGGATATTCAGGAGTGTTGTTGGATATTCAGGAGCATTGTTGGATATTCAGGAGTGTTGCCCACACCCCAACCTGGCACGTGGAGATCCAAGTGCTGCTCCTGCCTTTATTGCAAGGCTGGGTTTTAGTCTAATCTCTTGAACCCAGATTTTGCGGCGTTGGGAGACTTAAAATCCCCAGGAAATCGGCAGAAGGGATGTTGTGGGGCTGGGAAAGGGCTGGGAATTCTGTTGAGGGTGAGGAAGACAACAAGGACAACAGCCCCTCGTGCCCATGGCTGTGCAGGAGGAGGAGGAGGAGGAGGAGGAGGAGGAGGAGGAGGAGGGGCAGAGATGCTTCTGCCGAAGCTGAAAACTGAACAACTTGCCCCCAAAACTCCCAAGTCTTCCCCTCCCTCTCTCCCACCTCCACCATCAATGATTAAGAGCTTCTGGCTGTCGAACTTGGAATAAACATTTGTGTTTATCAGCAGAGCTGCTGAAAGAGGAAAGCGGTGGGAGCAGGTGGAGGTGGAGGGGGGAGAGGAGGAGAACTGGAAGGACAACTAAAAAACACCAGAATTAAGCTTCCAACCATACTTTAGACCAGTTTAGTGGGAATAAAAGGAACAGCAGAGGCTGGAGGAAGCTGAGGCAGAGGGGAGGGAGGTGGTGGCAGGTCCTGGTGGGTGGAGAGAGGGGGATCTGTGCAGCTCTCAGAGCATCTGTTCTCCCCTGTCAGGGTGCCCCCAGCCTCAGGGCTGGGTCTTGTGGCACAAAACAAGGGCTTTAACTCTCCCCTGAGGCAGCTCAAGGGCTGGGCTTGGGGGAATTTGGTGTGGGATGAAAAGGCAGGTGGATAAACCCCCTCTGGAGGCAGGGATGGGGCAGAGGGAACAGGCCCTGGGATGGGAACCTGTCACAGCAGCAGAGAAGAAATACTTGTGTCTCCTCCTGAGCTGAACGGGGGGTTTGCTGAGAGGGGAATTACAGCTCAGAGAGGGGTGAACACCCCTCAAAGTGAGGTTAGAGGGAGGAATGGGGCTTTTCTCCTCCCTCCTGGCCCTTCTTTGCTGCTTTTTTAAATTCATTTCAGTGTAACAGTGTAAGGCAGGAGGCCTGGAGAACCAGGAGCTGGAGAGGAAGGCTCTCCATTGTGCTGGGAGTGTTGGGGGTCCAAGAGGATGGAATTAGAGGGATCATTTCGACAGTGCCTTAAGTCACCCTGTGGGTTTATTTCTCTCGTTGCAGCAGAGCTTGTTCTTGTTTCTACCAAACAAATCAGCAACCAAATGAATGACTCAGAGTCAGAGAATAACCCAGCTTGGAAAAGAGCTCCAAGATCGTCATTGCCAGGCCTCACATCACCTGAAAATGGCTTCAATTGGAAATAAATGCAAGCTAATGGAAGAAATGTGCCTGTCCTTGCACCAGCTGGAGCAGCTCAGCATTCCCAAACACCAGCTCTCTCCAGTGTCCTGAGCACCATTTGGGGCCATTCCTGCAGGACCAGGAGGAAGATGCTTGTGGGGTTCTACCAACATGTGCAGAGTGAAATATTCTGGAGCTGTGGGCTCCGGGTGCTCTTAGATCTGAAGCAGAGGTTGAACCTCCTCCTCTGGGCCACAGAGCAGCCCCTTCCTTCTGGGCCTTGGAAAGAACAAGGCCTGCAACCACCTCAGCTTTTTCCTTTCTTTGGGAATGCTGCTGATCCCGGCCAGGATTTTTGGTGTGCTGGTTTCACAGACCCATTAAATCTCCTGAGCTGGGAGGGACCCCCGAGGATCATCAAACCCAACTGCAGGCCCTGCTCAGGACACCCCAAGGATCCCACCCCGGGCCTGAGAAAATTCCTCTTTTGGGCTGGAATTCCCAGTGGGGGAAGGGAACTGTGCTAATATTCCTGGATTTGGATGAGGATCAGCCTGTGGACCTTTGGGTGTCTTCTCTGTGGTGCAGAAAGCAGCACAAGGAAAAGTTCTGTGCCTGTTTCTAGCAGAGGAAAAAGATGTTGCCCAATGAGTTGCTGAGGGAGTGACTGTTTAAAGGACAAAACTGACCCCTGGGATTCCTCCCTCTGATTTTTACAACACAGCTGAGCATGAAATTTGGGTGGTGGGCCTGTGGTTCAAGTGCTCTGGTCCTAAAGCTGTGCTGGAGGGTCAAGGGGCCAAATGTGCTGTGAAATTCTGGGTTTGGCATCTTCACTTTATGCCCATATCATTAAAATCTCCCTTCTCTGGGCACCGTGTTGGATGAAGTGCAGGAGAGGGCACGAGGACACTGCTGGGACCCCTGGGGCAGAGTCACCTCCTTCCAGGTGCTGAGGGGTGGATTTCTGAGGGCACCAAGTGATTTGGGTGCTGTTGGTCTCTGTATCAAATTCCTGAGCCCCCAGGTTGGAAGGAAGAAAGGCTCTAAAGACCAGGATTGCTGGGTAGGGAGGAGGGAGCTGGAGAAATGGGTAGGAAAGAGCTCCCTGGTTAGGGCTCAGTGAAGCACTAGATTGCAAAAGTGAGTCTCTGACACCCTTCTGAATAAACTCCATATTTATGAACAGAGACAGAGATTGTAGAGAATCCCGTGAAGGGAAATGATTTCAGAGCAAAAATAAAAGCTGTTTAGGGCTGCAACTCAAGGCTGCTCTTCTCCCATCTCTGGAATTAGGATGTGTGTGAACAGTCATCCTAAACTGCACAGAAAGAGGGTTTCAGGCAGAAACCTCCTCGTGCTGACAGGCTGCAAACGGGGACTCGCTGCAGCTCCAGCAGCCAATATTATAATGATGCTTTTTCCCAGTGTTTTCTCCTCCTCAGTGCTGATGGGATAAATCTCTGGGATGTTCTCCAGTGTCTTTCCATCAAACCAGCCCTGGGGTTGTTGCCTGAAAGGCTCAGGGGGAGTGGAGTAGGTAAAGGGCTTGATTTGAGGGGCTGGAACTGGACCTAGTTCTGGGCAAGTTGTTCAGTCTTTCAATCACTTTTCTGCAGAACAAAGGGGCTCCAGGAGAGCTGGAGAGGGACTTGGGACAAGGGATGGAGAGATAGGACAAGGGGAAATGGCTTCCCACTGCCAGGGGGCTGAGTTACATAGGATATTGGGAAGGAATTCCTCCCTGGGAGGGTGGGGAGGGGCTGGAGCTGTTGTTTTCCAGGTGACTTGACATTTGCTAGACCCGTGAAAAGTCCAAATTTCCCTCTTCCCAAACAGTGGGGGCTTTTACCCTCTCCCAGGAACTGCTCCCAGAGGTGGGCAGGGGGTCTGGTTGGATTGGAAGATGGAATTCTTCCTGTGGAAATGTCCCTGCCTCTGGGAGGTGATGGGACAGAGAGGGGCACAGGACAAGGAGGAGCAGTTTTAAAGCAACAGAGGGAACATTTAGAGGGGATATTGGGAAGGAATTCTTGGCTGTGAGGGTGGGGAGGGGCTGGGATGGAATTCCCAGAGGAACTGTGGCTACCCCTGGATCCCTGGAAGTGTCCAAGGCCAGGCTGGAGCATCCTGGGCTAGTGGAAGGTGTCCCTGCCCATGGCAGGAGGAGGAATAAGGGGATTTTTAAGGTCCCTTCCATCCCAAACCATTCCAGGATCCTCTGAGTGTCTCTTTTCCATGGAGATCCTCCCTGCCCCGTGCAGGGGGGAGTTTGCACAGTGGCATCTGCAATGTGGGGACACCCCAGGGCCTGGGGCAGTGCCTGCACCTTGGAATCACCTTTCTCTTGGTGTCTGTGAGTCCTCGGGCCCCAACGTTCAGTCCTGACCAGGATGATTTATTGGGGGAGAGACAAATGCAAAGGATTGTTCTGGACCAGCCACCCTGAGAGCAGAAATCACTATTTTCTTAACCAGATTTACTAATTCTGTGGGTTATTAAAGGCCCTGAGTAATGGCTGTTTGCTTTCTGCAGCCTCTTTGGATTTCTGGTACCTGCTGCTGATCAATTTGGGGTGTTTGCTTTCATTTCAGCTCCTGTGAAATCCGGATCCCTGCCTTTGCAGACACAACTTGGTCTTCCCTAATTATCTCCTCTGGGAGAGCAAACAATTCAGTAGGTTATTGCTTAAATACGCCCTAAAATCAGCAGCTCTTTAAGAGAATTCTCATTTTACACGGAAAGACAACAGGAACCATGATAACATTAAATGGAAAATAGCATAATAGAGCACACAAGATGGAATTCACTGTCTTAAGTGTCATCACGTGGTCTAGGTACCATTTAGAGCCTCAAAATGGGATTTAAATTGCTTATAGGAGTCGTCTAGGATCTCTTTATAGGGATAAATTTCATCTTCCAGCAATGGACTCAGTGATTGAAATAAATTGCTTTGGGGAGTTGCTGTGCCTGGAAGGGAATGTTCTGCTGGGGGCTGAGTGCTGGTACAGGAGATTTCTCTCCTGGCGTGTTTAGTTTCATTCAGACACTCCCAAGTATTCCAGGAAAAATGCTCCAAGTTCCCATATTCCAGCCCAGAAATGCTGAGCAGTCAGAGCTGGGCTGGGAATTGATGGAAAACCCCGAGCACAACATGTGTCACTGTCTGGAGCAGCTCCTGGGGCCCTGGAAATTAAACACCTCAAGTTAGTGGTCTCCCTTGACCATTAAGACTCCCTTTCTCTCAGTTTGCTCTTTGTCATCTGGACATTATGTCTTTTATCTCTTAGAGATGCTGGGAAAAATAAATTGTTTCTGAAAATCTCTCAAAATCGAGTGCTGAGAGCAATAAAAAACCTGGTGAGGAGCTTAATTGCCTCTGGGGGGAAGGTTTGGAGTAATGTGCTGTAAATAAGGTACAGAACCTCTCAGGGAACAATAAAGGACATGACAGAGTGGTGAAGAGCTGCTGGTTAAGTGAGGACAACCTGCTCTGGGCATCCAGGACCCCTCTGGTGGGAGGAAGGAAGGGGTGAAAGAGGGATAAAATCAGGGAAGATGGGACTGATCTGTGGTAGAGCAACACAGGGAGGTTCAGGGGGTCCTGAAGCTGTGGCTGCCCCACCCCTGGAAGGGTCCAAGGCAACCTGGGCTAGTGGAAGGTGTCCCTGCCCATGGCAGGGGGTGGAACAAGATGATCTTCAAGGTCCCTTCCCACCCAACCCAGCCCATGATTCCACATCCATTGGGAAGGAGAAGGAGTCACCATTCTGTGACTCCAGGAGCTCCTTGGTGAGGTGACAGCAGTGGCTTTACAAGGACTGAGAAGTAAAAAAAAAAATAGAGTAAAAAGCAGAAAACCCCCAACCAAGGCTCCAAAAACTTGGGAATGGTTGAAGCAGCCAGAGAGGGAACAGAGAGGACGAGGCAGCAGCTCAAAGCTCGCACTGACAATCCATTGATGGAACCCAGGGACAAGAGATGGGGCCAGAGAACGCAAAGGCTGAGGCTGATAAGGGATGATGAGGCTGCTTTTCATTGACACCAAGATCTCCCCGCAGTGCTCAGCCTTAAAACGACAGAAATTGGCCCAATATTTATTTTTTAGCAGCCAGTGTTACCTCCCCAGCTCACGTCAGCTCCTGGGCCAGTGGAAGGTGTCCCTGCCCATGGAGGGGGTGGAACTGGACGGGTTTTCAGGTCCCTTCCAACCCAAACCATTGCATCATTCCATGATTCCATGACCCCAGGGAACAGCTTTCAGTTCTGTGCCTCCAAAACCGAGTTCTCATCTCCAAAATCGACTTTTCATCTCCCAAACTGACTTTTGTGACTCTGTCACCACACCAGCCTGGATGTGTGTGGCCCATCCTCTCCAGGAGCTGAAGGCTGTTGGAAGGGTTTCTATGGATCTTCAGTTCTCTGGGTTCATCAATCAGACCTTCAGGAAGGATCACACTTGAAGAGACTTAGATCATGAGGCTCATGAGGATGGAAGGTCTCCTGATGCCAAAATAAACCCCCAGCGTGGGGTGTGAACCCCAGACTGTGTGTTCACATTGGTGGTGCTTTCAGTTCTGTGTCTCCAAAATTGAGTTTTCCTCTCCAAAACAGAATTTTCCTCTCCAAAACTGAATTTTCCTCTCCAAAACTGAATTTTCCTCTCCAAAACTGAATTTCCCTCTCCAAAACTGAATTTTTCTCTCCAAAACTGAATTTTCCTCTCCAAAACTGAATTTTCCTCTCCAAAACTGAATTTTCCTCTCCAAAATCGAATTTTTCTCTCGAAAATTGAGTTTTCTCTCCAAAATTGAGTTTTCCTCTCCAAAATTGAGTTTTTCTCTCCAAAACTGTATTTCCCTCTCCAAAACTGAATTTTCCTCTCCAAAACTGAATTTTCCTCTCCAAAACTGAATTTTTCTCTCCAAAATTGAGTTTTCCTCTCCAAAATTGAGTTTTTTGTGAGTGTCCTCTGTCACCACACCAGCCTGGAGGTGTGTGGCCCATCCTTTCCAGGAGCTGAAGGCTTTTTATGGATCTCCAGTTATCTGGGTACATCAAACCCTTGAGGAGGATCAAACCTGAGCTAGAGAACGAGCTCATGGATGATGGAAGGTGTTCTGATGTCAAAACAAACCCCCAACACGAGGAGTGTGACCCCCTCTCATGTGTTCACATTGGTGGTGGTGGGTTGGTTTTACTGGGGTGTAAATTACAATATTTGTGCCTTTACAGGGGTTTTGTCTGTTGGATCGAGAACACACAAAAAATGCCATTTCCAGAATTTCCTCCAGCTCCTACTTACGAAGAATTTAACATCCTAAAGCTTCCCTTAGTCCCTGAAACCCGGGAATATTTTTCTCCCACTCAACCGAGCGGGAGGAGCCGGTTTCAGAATGTTTAATAAAGAGAAAATGGCTTTGCAGCCTTTGCTGCTGTAACACTGCATTGAGTTATCACTTCTCTGCTCACCGAGAGCAACCTGGTACAAAAACACACGGAATTCAGGAGCTGCAAATGGAAAATTCTTCCTGCTTCAACCCACTTGCTTTTGTTGCAGCAGCAGGAGCAGCATTTCTGTCGCAGGGAGTGACGAGGCTGCCAAGAGATCTTCAGCTGCCTTCTGGGAGTCTGGGGGTGTCAAAATAAAGCCAAATAATCCCCAGTTCTTCCAGGCAGCTCCTCTCCCAGGAAGCTCATTGGTGTTGTCAGTTGTTCCACGATGAGCTGCACAAACTGCTCGCTCGTTTTTTGGAATTCAAAGGGACTGATATTCAATATTCAATGAGAGTTCCGGCGGGATTGTCAGATCAAAGGAACATCCCGTCACTTCCAATTTGCTGTGATTTTCCCTGAAATTTTTGAGGGCTGAATCCTCCAGCATTCCTCTCCAGGTGTCGGCTTTGCAACGTGAGGAATCCGACCTGTTGCCTTCTGACATCGTGAGAAACGCAGCCCAAAAATATCCATTTGAAACATTAGGGGACACAGCTGATATATCCCAGCAAAACTGGGAATGCTCAGAATTCCCAAAACCACCGAGCTGAGCCTGTGCTTTGTTTGGCTTCATTCTGGTGTTTCTGGCAGTTTAAGATAAATAAAAAGCGAAGCTCGAGGTTGACAATCTCAGTTACTTTTTAATTGGGTTTAAATCCTGCAGGATTGAAGGCAGGAGTTGGAAATTGTTCTCCTGCCTGTGGTGGATCATCAGGAATTCGATTATGGGAGAGACAATCTGCCAAAACACGGGCCAGGGTGGTGGTTGCTCGGAATTAGGAGCTCTCTAATGAAGTAAATGGTGGTGATTGTTGCATTTTCAATATTTCTGTGTCTGTCTTTTTGCATGCACCAGCAGCTGACGTGATAAATACATGAGAAGTGGAATAAATGCTGGAGAGAATAATAAATAACCAAAGATTGTGAGTAGAAGGTCCAAAAAGATTAGAACTATGTTAGTTAGAAGTTGGGGTGGCATTAATTTTGCTCTTCTTCCCTGTATTAAAGGTTAAAAGGGAAATGGGAATAAGACACATGTTTGAAAGTGGGTTCAAACCACTTGATGAGAGAAGTTTTCCTTTCCCTGCTCCCCTCTGTCCAGTCCTTGTCCTGCCCATCCTTTCTGAGCAGGAAATTCCAAAATTCTCCTTTTGCTGTGCATCTTAGCCAGAAATTGCCTATTGCTTGGTCTCCTCTTCATCTCCAAGTGGGAATTCCTCACACCAAGGATTCCAGCAGGATCCTTTAGCTCCTGGCAGTGGTCAGGCCCTACCCATCCATAGAATTATGGAATTGTTTGGGCTGGAAAAGCCCTCTGGGATCATAGAGTCCAACCATCCCCCAGCACTGCCCAGGCCACCACTGCCCATGTCCCCAAGTGCCACATCCACAGGGCTGGGAAATCCCCCCAGGGACGGGGATCCACCCCTGCCCAGGGCTGGACAACCCTTTCCAGGAAGGAATTTCCCCAGTATCCCACCTGCCCCAACCCTGGCACAGCCTGAGGCCGTTCCCTCTCCTCCTG